>NW_009736836.1:4170-23885 GCF_000703405.1 Apaloderma vittatum | reverse complement strand
CATTCTGTGATTCTGTGATTCTGTGACCTCACCTGTAAAACAAAGCATCTACCTTACCAACACAATATTGCCGTTTTCCCTACTGTGCAATGCTGCTGGAAAACAATTATGAAATGAATGAATTTATCATAAAGCTTGCTGTTAAACCAGCAATTGTATTTACTTTTTCTAAAGCTGCCAATGAATATATAGAAAGGAAAACACATATGGGAAAGCTATGTGGTGGATAAAATGAGTTTATGTTTAAAGCCGCTTCATCTCCATGCTTCTTGACTTCTGAAACAATGTAATGAATTATCTTGGCTAATTTCCTCCCTGGTATCTCAGTTTGTTACTTTGTGCATCGTAAACCATGCTACACATTCCTGTAGTACTTACATCCTGTCTAGCTTAATTTCCCATTCATAATTATTCTCCTGTGCATTGCCAAGGTCTGGATTTGAGTAGCTGACTAATTAAAATATTTGTGTGTCAAGCCATCTGCATGCGTACCATATCTTTTCTGCTCCTGTCTGGTCTATCCTACCCTGGTCTAGCTTGTATGAAAAAATACAGAAGTGAGGAAGCCAACAGAGGATTGAAAACATGAGATTTTGATGTCAGCTGTGGCATTTGAGTATAAGATAGTAGATGCTCATAGACAGAGCAGAAGCTATTGCTGTCAGAGCTTGATGCACCACACTCTAGAATTTGCTACATGACACTGCCGACATGGAAAGGTTCCTAAGTCTGAGGAAGAAAAGATAATCCGATGTAGGTTTTAACCTGGAGTACTGGAGGATAATGGTATTATGCGTATCTGCGATAAGCGATATTGAATAAAATGGCCATTTCAATCAAATTGGAAGTTAGAGGTTTTTTCTAAAGCTGTATCATTTTCCTTTAGCCATCAGATGAAAATCCAAACCAAGTAAATGCTTAAGAATTCTTATTGATTCAGTCTAAATGAGATATGGATTTGAAAATGGTTTATAAAATTTATTTCACCTTTCTTTAGATGTTTTCTTTCTCTGTTTTCAAAACTGTTTACTTTAAGATCACTTTGCAGAAAGATGAACATTCAAAACAAAAAAAGTATATAAACCAAAATGTTTTACTCTATGTTTTCCATTGTTTTTCATTGCGTTTGGTTTGAAGTCCGAAGCAGCAATATTTATTAGGACCAGCAATCTACCTGAGAGTCAGTCTGAGGAAGGATTTCTTGGCTCTGATGTTACATAGGTTTCAGTGTTTTTGTAAATTTGACAGACGTTACTGTTTTACATATCCCAGAGAGAATACTTCATCGATTTTGTACAACACGTTGTTGAAATTAAGTGTCTGACATATGGAGAGAAAGCAATACTTTGGATATTAAATGTTTTTCAACTTTGGTCATACTCAGAACCTTTAGATTTTTAGAGTTGTATTAGTCATATACATCGTTGTCTTTCTTAGAAAATGAAATAACTTAGGGTGGTGTCACATCCCACCTGGGAGAGGGGACAAAGTGACTTGGATTCATAATTCCCCAACAGAGTGGACAATGGTGAGAAAAGTCTCAGGGTCCACACATAAACATTTATTAATTTCTCACAATGTATAGATCAGACTCACAGTAATTGGTTTTAGTTATGTGACACATTAGGGCAGGCGATAACCAGGAAAAGTCTAGGTATGCAACAAACTACAGCAGGCTGCGTGTTACTTAATGATAACAAGGACACAGGACATACAACAACTTAGGCAATACTTAACTACATGAAAGAAACTTAAGCATAAACTAAGTAAACAGTGTGATAGGCCTTGCATTGCTTCGTGAGAAAGGGAAAAGGGAAAGAAAGAAGGGTGGGTTGGGGCGGGAGGAGAGTCAGGGATCACCAATCTCAGTTCCTGTTTTAGTACCACCAACGAAGGTTCAAGCACGTCGTCATCTTTTCTTCCTCTACTCCTGTACTTCTTTCTTCATGTTGTCTTCATCTATATCTTCATGCTTCTCCTCTTCTTTTTCAGTCTAATGTTTTGCTTTATCCCACCTCAATTTATACACAGTTTTTCTCTATATGGACCTACAGTATGTCGGGTAGGGAAGCAGGGCATTTCACTGCTTATGACTGTATGCAATTGCCCTATCTCTGTGGGGGATAGGCTGTGAGGCAAGACCATCCTGCCTTCTCAAGACTCCTGATCTCGTGCATATTCATGCTAAGGCTATTTGAGGCATCTGTTTCCTACTTAGCCTTATCAGATCCCTCAACCACGTTTCATTTGGCACTTAGCAGTTTGCCATACAGGGTCAGAAACCGGTCTTGTTTTTGACCAAGCTGGGGGTTTGTAAAATGCCAAGAAATGTTTAAGGCAAACATCCATGCATCTGTCTGCTACAGGTGGAAGGCAGCTTGTGGGGCTATCCGGTCCAGCCTTTCCCTAACCCACAGGTTCTGAATGTGAAATAGAGATGCAAATCTTGAGCATTTTTCTGTCAATTAGATCCCTAGTCCATCATCAGGTGATAATGGATGAAGGAAGAAGATGTTAATCTCTTAACACTTAGATAAATTTGTTTAATTCCCAGTGAGCCACATGTCTATGTTCAGATCTACATTTTGATAGGAGATGTAAATGAGGCAGTGGCTTGCTGAAATGGGAGGAGTTATAAATCACTGTCTTCCTGTGTTTTTCCGTCTGTTTACTTGCTGTCCCTGGGTTGCTTGTTATTATCAAATCAGAAAATTCGACATGGAACGTTCTGATCCAAGTATAGTTACAATGCACAGGCAAAGTATTTTCAGGTTACTTTCAACTTTGTACAGACGTTTTCATTTAAAATACATGAGTTACTATTCCCTATTGCTTGGAGAACTGCTGCACAAAGATCTACAATTACTAGCAATTAAGAAAATTAACAAAGCTTTGAACACAAATGTGTTTTTCCCTTTTATTATTAACAGTTACTCTTCTCATTGTGCTATGATGAGACACAGTATGGATGATTGTATTTTGAAACACAAAATGATTAAGTAATGAGATCATGTATTAATAACTTTTAGAGTTACTAGGGAAATCTCATTGCTTAAATAATGCATCAGAACATCAAGTCCAAGGGCGATGTTGTGAAGTTACAGGTTTTGAAGTTAATACAGTAAGAAATAGGTTATTTTATTATCTTCTATAATTTATTTGTTATTCATCCCAATCCATATGTAGACATACATATTTAAAAATAACTGTATTACTAACATTTCTATGCATTAGTATACTTGTGCTATGTTTACTTCATTACCAGTGTTTGCTTTCTTCTTCAGTGTCAATGTCTCCATGTCTCAGAACAACAAAAAACCCAAATCTAAGTGAAAGAAATTAGGGTTATATTAAAGATGCAATAGAGTCTTGGTACCTTCCATGTTGAAGTCACAGTTTATGCCTGGCATTGCTTCAGTGAGACAGAAAGAAGCTTGCAGAAGTGAATAATCAGATAATGCATATTGCTTGCTGTCCCTTACTAGTTCATCTACAATAGTCTACAACAGAAATGTGTGACTTATCAGTTTAACATGATATTTGTGGGGTTTTTTTATGCTTATCTCAGTGTAAACCATGGAAGAAAATTCAGCAGAGCAAGAAATCTTCTATTACTGTTAAATGTATAAATAGTATTTTATATATAAAAGTGATAGTAACTATATGTAATATATATGTATATATATAAAAAATTACCTGCATTTTTTTCCTCAGGAATTTAAATCAATATTACTGAATAATAAGAGAAATATTGTCATTTCATGGTATCAGATACTGTATCAGGTATATCAGACATGCGAATCAGTGCAAAAGAATTCTTTAGGCAAAAGAAATCTGAATGGTTTCTGGTCAGTAAGAAACCCATATATTAATCACTGAAACTGAAATGAAGTATTAGTTCTAACCATCCTGTTTAATTTTCTGGTAAGAGACGTTTAAAACTATGACTGTTGAATTATAGATGGTGTATGATGGCAAGAGAGATTAAATTACATTAAATGTGCAGCCTCAATTCTGATGTTTCCCTTTTTTTTTGCCCACTTACCTTTGCAACGGTTTTCAGTGTATATATGGAGAAAAGCAGAGGCACATCTACACATCTGGTTACATTTGTGAGTGACTTGCCACAAGGTGCAGTCTGTGTTGCTTACGAGCTGACTACTTATTGTTCTTGGTTATGTTTATATGAATAATCTGTTTTTCCTATTAAATTGTCTAACTGATTGCTCTTTGGCTTTATATAATTTCTGGAAATATATTTTAACAAGCTTTAGATTTCTCTTTGGCCTTTTGTTAGAGTTGTGATTCATAGAAGTTAAGCAAACCTAATTTATTTGATGAGCACGGTTATTGAATTACTGATTTCAAATACGTGAGTAACTATTTCTATTCATAAACACATTGAAGAATAAGCACTCCTGAGAATGCATTTACTCTATGTGTGCATAAAGACTTGCATTTTGGTGTGTGAGAAGCTTAGAAACTGTCAGGTAGGAGAACTCACTTTGTGAATGACAGCTTAAGTCACATAATGCTCTTTGTACCTCTTAGTTGGCTAAGTGACATTTTCTGTGCAAGACTAATGCTAATAACGTGAATGGAAGTAGTCGTACTAGAAAATTAAATATGACATAAAGATTTTTTTCCATCACAACTGAGAGAAGTGAGCTTTGGGTGAGGGATACTATTCAACAACAGTGTCGATCTCCAAACTTACCCTCTCAGGGTACCCACATTTTGTAAATACCCTTGATTAAATGCAAGGCTGGTGCAGCCTAAAAAGCTTTTAATTTCTGCTGTGTCCATTAGGAATTCTGAATGTTCAGTTGAATATCTCTGGTATGGAAGTAGTTCTCATTTGTCATGGTAAATCTGGGTTAGATTTGTCACACCGAGGGTACGGAGCAGTCAGTAGGGCAGATGGCCTTGCCAATGAGTAAATAGTAACAACGTGATGGGTAAGAAATTCCTCTGAGTTGGAGACTGTTTCAGATCTATGTGAAATGTATTTGCTCAGGGGGTTTAAATGTACTGAATAGCCTTTTACTACTGAATGTTTAAACTCTCCGTGTGAATTTGTTATAAGACTTCTGCTTTATGCATTTTTCTAAAACACCTACTGATATAAATGAAGATGGTTATTGTAGAGATGAATTTTATCTTCTCATGCATACTGACTGGTATGTGAATAATGGTTCTGCAGTATTATATTTCTGTAGGTACCTGCAGTCATTTTATTGGTTGGAATTAGATCTAGAATAATTAAATTTTATTTACTTACTTTTTGTATTTCAGATGGCATTGATTGGTAAACAAACCAATGATTTTTGATCCACATATAAAATTTAAAAATATTGAAAACTGGAAGCATTTTAATTGCAAACCTTCCTCCTCCTTTCCTTCAGTTTGGTCATTCATTTTTTTAAACCTTTCCACCTTTTCAGTCTGAAGTGTGGAATTATATCTATCTGTCCAGCCTTCCTGTGCTTTCTCTCATTATTTCAGTACTTCAGTATTTACTGCTGAGATTTTAGTTTTGCTCTCTTCTGGCCTAGTGAGCTTCCTCAGCTATCATTTGCTTTTCTTCTAACACAAGTGCTTTTGCCAGTTTGAGGTCCAAGGAATCAAAAAGTCCTCTCCTCATCTGCTTGTAGTTCTGATAACATTTTCTTACCAGAGCAGGAATATGGGGGGGAACGGACTGTCATGGCCCCTTAGTCCCTTCTGACTGTGACTGTCTGCAGAGCTCAGGCAGTGCAACAGCAAAGAAATACTCTGTGGTGACAGAATTTCAGAAAATTAGTTTATTGGTGGAGCAAGGAAAGACTCAAGACCGAGAGTGGGACTATTGAAAGTATAATGAACTTAAGCAATTTAGGTAAATGTAGTAGAATGTTGTCTTCTCTGACCACTGACCATTATATTTCTTTCAAAATGTTATTAGCTTAGAGAAAACAAGGCTTTACAAAGTATCTCCAGCAGCATACTTCTTTATAGACTTATGTTTGACAGTTTTAAACCTTGACAGCTCCTTTAAGAGTATTTTGTACCAACATTTTGTGAGAGCAGCTTGGCAAATTTTGTATGATAGCTGAAAATGGGACATTTGGGGCAAAATAAAATCAGAGTGTTCCAGTAAGTATCTGACACTTCTAACACTGAGGTTGGTAGTAACTGAAAACTATATGAGCCTCTTCTGCTTATGAAATACTGAAAGAGATCTTTTAGTGTTTCTATAAAAATATCAGATAGTACATTTATAAATTTAAACTGATTTTATGTGAGATGTGGGGTTGGTTTTTTTTTTTCCCCCCTCTTACATTTTACTCTACTGTGTCATCTATATTTTAATTGCAACTTAAAGTTGCATTTAAATTTTTAATTTATATGGTGAAAAAAACCACTTGTAAAATATAATTTTAAAATTTAAAATATCTATTTAAAGATGAGAAAGATGTGCTCAAAAATAAAACTGCTTTCATGGTACACACATATACACGTGCAACTTTGTAGACATCTGTCATCCTCTGCGTTTCATCTTAGCAGATGGGGGGGCTAAACATGTTTGAGGAAAAAGTGAGAATGCTCCTAAGAAGGTCTGAGAGAAACAGGTTTTGATTGCTCAGTATGCCACAAGACATGGCTGACAAGGTAAACATTAAAACCAATGAAATTGCTACTCATCAGTACAAAATCTGTACATTTTAATTTTTTGTAATATGGTACCTAGTATTCAGTTTACAAGCTAAAGTTATGCCTTTTTATCTAAGAAAAAGTCTGATTCATTCAGACATATCAATAAATTACAACTAGTTAAATTAAATTGACAACAAAAATAATGTGATTATATTAAATTAAATTAATCCATAAATTAAAGACTAAGCCTTATATCAAGAGATACTATCAGGAAAATAATGCTGCTTATGTCATCTTTCACACTTTCTTAGTATTTTGAATAGAAGAGGTAAATGAATGACCAAAACACTGAGCCTTTAATGTCACCAATGCATTAGGATATTGTCAGTTAAAAAAAAAAAAAAGGAAAAAAAAAGAAAGGTGAAAGCATAAATATTTCATATCTCTTTGGCATTCAACCTATTTTGCATAGATGGCAGCTGGAGGTTCAAAACAGAGCATTATTGCTCCACCACTGTCACCACGGTTTGGCAGGTAAATAATGCATGAACTAAGAAGAGTTGACAAGGCAGACGGTAATGATATATTGGTTTGAAAGTCTGTCTTCTCAAAATACACCTTGCAATGAGTTGCATCAGACTTATTATTTATTTCATGTGACTGTTTACAAAATATTCAAAGATACAGCCTGTAATTAATCTAAAGAATCAATAGCTGAACAATGCAGAAGGTAAGCGGCTTAGCAAAGTTTCAAAAGGACCCTAATATATGCAGCAACACTTGCAAGCTTTCCAGTCTAAAATTGTGACAAGTATTAATCAGCACTCTTTGGGATGCCACATACTGGATTTATCTCTAGGAAGGCAAAAGTTCCAACATATCCTACCTCGAATTACCCAGTTCATTCTAGTTGTAATCCTAAAGAACGCTCCAGTTCTCTATGATTCACTTATACATTACAAAAGGTTGTCTGCCTGTGGAGATGCACTGAGAATATCCTTTTACACTGATGTTTTAAATATTATTTTATTTTAAATGCAGGATGCATTCTAGGAACATTACCCAGCTAAGCAGGGAACATCCTGGCAGGTGTGTTATGCACAGGCAGGACTTGCAGTCTGTTATCAGTGTTTTTGCATAATGTGACATCTGATTAAAATGCTGACAGACACAAACTAGTAACACTGTGTTTGTACAGCACCAAAACTGCTTTACAGTAAGAATGTGCAGTTCTCAAATATAGAAATGAGGACAATGGCTGGTATACAGTGGTCGTGGAACAACTGGCAGTCAGAAACCCAACTGACGTGCTATGTTCCTCCTGCTTGTCAAAAGTGTTGAGATCTTTTCTGTCACTTAATTTAAAAAGCAACACCACCACACAGACATCTTATCCCTGTTTATTGCTCACAGACTATTTAACACATAGAGGTTAATTTGTTGTTCTAGTGCTTTGTTTCCTGTTTTGTTTATGAGATCACTCTCTGGAGTGACATGTGTGTACATGGACTAACCCAACATATTTCGTGTTATCTGGCAGCTTCTTTAATTACTGGTCAGGCATCACTTTTAATATTGCAGCCAAGCAAAAATTCATTTGTTCCAGTAGCATTTTTAACATGAGACTGTAATATCTGAGTTTCCCTAGAGAACCCTTCCAGCCAGAGCTCGCCAATAAACTGCAGCCGCTTTGTTGCAGCCTGAGGTATCGACAGATGCTTCGAACAGGATGCGTAATAGATGGTACCTGCTGTGAATAGAAAATCTCAAAAGACTGATGGGACATTCTTTAGGCACAAATAAGCTGCACCAATTTTTTTCACATCTTGTGATGTGATTTTCCTCTATCTATCTCCATGGTGGTTTTATTTCTTTCTTTTCTCTTTGACATCTGTAAGATACAGCAATGACTTACCAGGATTAGAGTATTAAGCACATGCACTGCAAGTAATTCATTACACTGACGGTAATTTGCAGCTAAAGAAAAAAAAATTGTGTCTTTAACCCAAAGAAACAGAAAGTGGCAACAGTGCCAACAGGAGTGTGGTGGGGCCGAACAGAATGTGAGCAGCACAACAGAGTGGATCAAACCAGCCGTGTTTATAGTAAATATCATATGTGGCGATCAGAATAAAATGAGATGGAAGACTCTATCACATGGTCAATGGACATGTGGAATTGTTCTTTATGGTTATAAAGCTTCACTGTTGAACATCCAAGGGACCAGAGGTCCAGCATATGCTATGGGCTCTGTAAATGCAGAACAAACGTACCTCTCCTTCTCAAAAGAACAGACAATATAGGACTAAGTGTCATATCTCATTCTGATTTCAAGACCTGTTTCCTAGGAAACAATGGGATTATGCTTAAGCATGTGCCTAAACCGTATTGACCCCAGCTGGAGAGTCAGAAACACACACTTCTGCTGAATAGGGAGGAGTTTAAAAGAGGTTAGAGGTTTAAAAAAAAGAGGAGGAGTAAAAAAAAAATGAATTAAAAAGCAAAAACACAAACCCTTTCACTCATGGAGAGTTTGGAAAGGGAGCTTTATACTGCAGAACAAAATTCGGAGATTATCAGACTGTGTCCCATTGCGTGCAAGCCCTTGGCTTGGAATTAGGCTCAGATACACATTTGATTAAAAACTGATCGTGATTCTTCTGAATATTACGAAATGTATAGGGAATCAAACTGAATCCTTTCTGTAGTGTGGCTTGATTCTGGCTGGCATATAGAAGCTTGTATGAAAGTACTATGGTTGAGGCACCACGATGAAGACTAATTTCCTGAAAAGTTTGTAGTATGTATATGCATTGGAAAGAAGGTAAATGCAGTACCCACCATAGTACTTGCTCGTTCATAGAGTACATTATTTTCTGTTTTGAATAAAGTAACGATCTACTTGTGCTACACTCTTGAAACAGTCTTGTCTTTTCTGGCATCCAGATTAGACCCTTATAAATACTATTAGATGGATAAATAATAACAGAACAAGAATAGACTGTGATAAGAAGTCCAACTATGTTAAAGCAAAATTTAGTACATAAAAAGCATATAAAGGCATTATTGTTGTTACATTTAAATACCATTTTATGTAAACGACACTGCTCTACCAGATGGACTTGAAAAATAAATTCTTCAGTTAAAATAACTTGAGGAAGAGAAACAGTAAAAAATGCTGAGTGAAATGCTATACTTACAATGTTGGTAAATATAGCAGCGTGTATAGCTATGATGATTAATCATCTTTGTTTCCAAATAAAGATGAACTCAGCACCTTTCAATTGGAATTTGCTGCAAGCACTCACAAGTGACAGGTACCTCAGTACTGGTTTTTTCTCTCCTGTCTTTTAGCAAGATTATTCTGCATTTTTTTTCCTTACAAATAATCACAGGAAACTCATATTTCCATGTAACTGGGTCTAGTAGAATGGAAATACTTTTTTTCAGTGAAAAAAACATTTTTATTCAATCTCTTCTGCTTTCACTCCCATATAAGAAGACTTTTAGCACGAGTATTTGGCAGCAGTCACATTGACTTGGTATCGTTTTGCTGAGGTTCAAAGGAGCAGCAGCTTCCATTATCTGAAGAATTAGTAGGACGATTAATTGACGGGATTACTAGTGCAACAGTAATCTTAGTGCGGAACACTATGGAGTGTTTGTGAGGATTTAGACAGAGGAAATTTATATTCTAGATGTATTTCAGCATCAGCTAATTTGCATGAGTTGAGAGTGCCATGAATGACAAGGTTTGTGAATACAGCAATATACACAAGTGTCAAGATTTGAATTGAGACTTTTCTGTCTTTAAAGATTGTCATTTGGTGGATGGCAGCTGGCTGTGCTACCAAAGCTCATTTAGGGAATTTAGAAATTGAAAGGTTGAACAGTAGCAGCACACTTCTACCTCTGACAGGCTGGTGATTGAGGTACAGGAGTTCTGGCTGATGCACTGGTATTTCCAATTTGCACGTTATTACCATGAATCGAGTAAAGGATAGGTGAGCACAATTAGGGCTCTGACTAGCAGCTTCAGCATCAGTGCTGCCTGTTAGAGGCACATGAAAATAAAACAAAGCAACAAAAGAAAATACCAAGCTTTCTGGGATAAACAAATAGTCTGGTAGAAGTAAAATTACGCTGGCAATGTGTGCAACTCTTAAGGGAAAGGAGAATGGTCTTTCCACTACACATAACATTTAGTTGTTCATCAGGGAAAGGAATATTCCCTTGCTATGATGAATTTGGCCATTTCTCCTACTACAGGTGTGGATATCTTTGAGTGCCAGGCTAAGACGTGTCTGAATCATAATGTGGCAGTTGTCAATCCTGAGTGAGATGTTCTTTGCAGGATCCTATCTCTGATAGTGACTGGTACCAGCTTTTTCAGAGTAAAGCTCATAGGCAGTTATCGGATATTCAGATGGTAAGAGAATTTCTTCTAACGATCAATTTGTAGCTGGCTCATACTATGAGTGCGAGAATGCTTAAAAAGCTAAATTCTGTTGTTAGAAGACTTGCAGTTGTCCCTGAAATCTGCTGTGAAATGGACAAGTCTCCCTAAAAGCAGCTTCTCCAATGTAATAACTTTCTTTAGAAGTTATTTCTTAACATGACTGATGTCCAAAAGAAAAGAATGTTACGTCCACAGAGAGAGTAGATCTGCAGGAATGGATCTCCTCATGCATTCAAGTGGTATGGCCTGGCATTGAGAGGCTGCTGTACCAATTCAGCATTTGGCTCCTCAGAGTGATGTATTTGGCTCTTGGCATGTCGATGATGACGGCTCACTAGCTGAAGAACCACTGAGTGGAGTTGTCCTGTGTGGCTGTGAGAGCTACCGCATTAAACACAGAAATTTCTTCAATCATTTTCCCTTTAAAGTGTTAAATCTTTTAACATATTAATAGTTAAGCACTGATTAGAGACAGTAATTGAATGTGCTGGACAGCTAAGTGTCCCATGGCAAAGTCAAAAAAATGTTTAACTGTTCCATTGAGGACAATTATTAGGTAAAACTTACTTATGAACTGCTTACTGTCATTAAATGCTTCAAATAACTCCACAGAGTCTGCTTGAAAGGCTACTGCTGCCAGTCAATAGTTGCACACACAAAGGTGAGAACAGACTGGAAGGGTGAAAGAGCCTAATGCAGTCACATGAAGAGCGAAAAGGCTGGATTGCCCAGATAAGACAAACCAGAATAACAAACTGTCATGAAATGAAAAGCCTTTACATTTCTTCCTTTACAGAATATTAAACAATGTGATAGGGAGAATTTACATTTTCCCGAAGATGAATACGACAAATATTTTCAGCAATACTTTTCATGAATATGGAAAACTGACTGTACTGTTATTGCTGTGTTCATAAAATATGCATCTGTTGAGTTCCTGTTTTCACAGTATGAAATATAGATTGGAATTTGTAATTTCTTCGTTTATTCTGTAGAGGATTTTTTCTTTTAATCAGGTGCTTTAATGTAATGATTTCAAATGCGAATCCTGTCATGATTAGTTATGGCATAAGTTGTCTTTAGAAGAATTTGTTTCTTTTACTGCTCTGCTGCCAGTTCTCTTACGACTTGCAACTCTCAAGCAGGCTGGGGAATTGAGCTATTGAATCCCTCTTTCTTGACGTCACGGAATTATCTCATCTCTCAGAAAATATTTTTCAGACTATCTAATTTTCAAAATCCTAATTTAAGCCTTGAGACATGGAAAAACAGATCTTTTGAGGGAACAATATGTGAAGCTTGTTAAGAGGTGTGCAGTTTTATTTCATTTTTTTAATGCTACAGTGCCTGTTTCCCTGTGATGTGTAGTTGGAACCAAAGTATTAACAGAAGTAATTTGGTATCCAAAATACTTGGGCACTGTTCTTTGTGATTTTGAAAATAAATGATAAATCTTCACATTTGGTTCCCACGGAAAGGACTTCTGTTGTGTCATTAACTGCCTTTTGGAAGATTTTCTGTTTTGACTCTGCATTAAATAGGAGATAAAAGATTGAAAAAAGATTAATTTATTCTGTCATGAGGGAAAACATATCTAAACACAAAGGCAGGAATAAGAAATTAAATAAATATCATTGTTATCCCAACAGCTTTTTGCCTTTCAGAATTGAGCTCAAGACAAAATATCTGTTTGTAACTTTCACAGATAGCAATTAAAGAAAAGAGAGGAAAGGTAAAGTCTATAGATTCCATTAACAAAGAAGATATGAAGTGTTGACAATAAATCAATACTTATATTAAACCTCAAAAATAACAAAGAAAATGTTCAGAAGATGACTCACTTTAGTGAAAGAAAGTGACAAATGGTCTTTGCTTAATGGCAAATATAAAATGTTGGGGAAAGTAAATTTTGAAGGCACAGATCAGTATTACCTCTTAGAATCACAAAGGAGAGAATGTAAAATCAAATTTATACTGTCAGAAGTCTCCAATCTCTCAAAATACAGAAAATCACAAAAGATGAAAATATCATAATTCTGCCCTAGAAATATAACCTGAAAAAATCCAAACTTAACTAAACCAAGTCAAAACTTCGCCACTAGAGTTCATGTTCTTACAGCAATTTTTATAATCTGACATTTCCTTTCAGGAATAAAACTAGAGATCTACATGTGAAATAGAAACGAGACTTAAGTAATCCTTGCGCATTCTAGCAGAGTGGTGCAGGCTAATGTCTCTAGATTTGTATCTAGAATTATTATTGACACTGGGAGAGCTCCAGCTTCAGCTGTAGACATCTTAATTGGCTCTAGTGTGCCATTCCGTTCACTTTTGGGTGGACACCTTTGTTCAGTGTCACTGCTGTCTGGGTACTCATGACTCTGCTGATTACGTCTCTAGTTACGTTAGAGGAGGAAAAATGCCTAAAATAAAGTAACTTAACTTGCAGCTACATCACAGAATCACAGCATGGTTGAGGTTGAAAGGGACTGCTTGGAGGACATCTGGTCCAACTGAGAGAGCCAGTCACCATTCTAGAAGGTTAAATTCTTCCCTTCCGCTTGAATAATGTCATATTCTGGAAACATCGTCATTTCAAAACAGTGAAGGACTCGCAGTAGGGAATTATCAGATACATATATGGCAGACTAGGAGTGGCAAAGCTTCACAATGATTTTCTATGGCAATTTGCAGCACATTGAGAAGGTGGACTTGTAATGATTTGTTGCAAACACCATCCTGTAAAACTGAGACAAGAGTTTACTCAGGAGATGAGATAGGCTTGGAATCTTCAGATTGCAAAAAGTAGCACTGAGGTGGTTGTGGAGGTCATGCAGAAGGCTGACTGAAATATATAATTTCACAAAGGGTATGGAGAAGATGAATCTGAAATGATTTGATTTTTTTTAACTATTAAGAACAAGAAAGCAGTAAATAGAATTCTTGTGTCATCTTTGTTTAAAACAGACGTAGAACACGACTAAATTGTAGTCTGCTGTGAATGTCATTTGGGCTAAGAAAGATATTCTGTCAAAGACTATTAAATACTGTGATGCAGATACAACTTCTAGATCAGGAGGTAGGTTTACTGCTCTCAGAGACAGGTTCTTAGGCTACACCCACTTTTGTTCTAACCATTAATTAAAGAAATGTGAAGATGACTGTGGACATAGTAAATCTACTTAGGATTTATCTGGGTAAATAAAGAAGAACATGAGCTCTGTTTCCATAGCTGGGGCAGGAGATGACTATGAAAGGGTAACAGATGTAGTTTTTTGTGAATGGGAATTTTTCAAACATTAAGTATTTTAAAATACCATAATGATGGAACTCAGATGTTTGTTAAAATGCCACAAAAGTGTTACTTGGAGAATCAAATGAGTTATTTTGAAGGTAAACGTGGCAAAATCAGATGTGCATGCTTGTTGCGTATTCCTCCTTTTCAATCACAATTAACTGTATTCAAGTAACTATTCAAGTAGAGTAAGTCTACAGTTGTTCTGCAGGGAGGCTTGCGCCGTTTTAAGGACTGACTGATAGAAATCTAATTTTGGTTACTTCTGTCAGAAATTTTAACCACTTTTCCTGAACTTTTTCCTTACCGTTGAATTTAATTGCTCTTTTTATAAATATTTAGACAAAAGTTGTTTAATCATTTCCAAGGATCTGGTCCTTATATCAGGCTGCCATAAACCAGAAATGGATTCAATGTAAAGTATTCTTCCTGTGATGTGGGCTCAGTTTGTACCAGGTACCAGTACTCTGGTCCAGGTTTCTCCCCAGGTCTTTTGCACCCCTTGCTAACAGCAATGCACCTGAAAAAGAGAGTCCTAAAAAGATAAATTTGCTTCAAGCATTGCTGGATTTCGAGTGGTTCTTTAATGCCACTTATTTGTGTGTGATAGTATATACAATGCAAGAACAATTTGAAGTTTATTAATATCTCATCTGAGTGGATTCACATTTTTGTCATAGGGCTTGTTGTATTCTTGTTATTTATAAGGTATGTGGTCACAGCAGTGACATCTTTTTCACATAAAAATAGAGACTGTTAGCTAGTATGATGTTATAGAATTCTTCACTTGCCTCATTTATGCAGCTGTTGCTATTGCAAATACGCCGTTTATAAAGAGTCTTCTGAAGCTCATCTGCATCAAAATTTCTTCTTTCTTTTCCTGCAGGAACATTGTATCATATGTCAGGCATATACATTTTTCTTTTGCCATTTCCTGACTTGCATTCCAACCTGCAACTACTTATACATATATATGCTTGAATGTAAGCTTGCCATTCATCAAGGGAAATTCAGCTGGAGGTAGCCGCTTCTCTAACATTTTAAAAATGTAAATGACTAATAACTCAGATTTGTAGAACTGCAAAATAACATAAACCTATGCTAGATTTTATATTTCTTATACAACATCTTCTAGCATTTATCACTCTTGCATTGCTAAAACCGAATATATAGAAATGTCACCTTCAGAATGGTAGAAAGCTTGTATTTATAGACTAGATAAATCATGAAAAATACATTAAATCTGCTGCTAGTACAGAAAATAATATGCTGCCATTTTTAAATAGTCTGTTCCACAGTTCAGTGGTCAAACTTCTGGTTGTTAGCCTAGTTTTAACCAAATAACATCTAACTGACATTTCTGAAAATTTTGGATTATCCTTTTAGTGATCACTACTAGCAAACTAAGGGTTTGCTAGTGAGCAGTCACGGGGAAACTTGGAAGTTTAAATTAAGAACAATGATAAAAATGATGTCAAGGTATAATTTATACTACTGACTTTTTGAATACTGGACATGGTGCTTAATTACTCCTGAATATTCAAAATGGGTTAGAGTTTTTATGCCTTAGACTGAGAATTGTGAGTGGTTGAAAAGTTGTAAACGATGTGTTGTTCTCTGCGAAAATAAGTTGTTTCTGAGAAAACTAAATGCTCATACTATGTATGAGCATCTGCAGGATCCATCTGTTAGAGTCATAGAATCATATAATTGTTTAGGTTGGAAAAGAACTTTAAGATCATTGAGTCCAACCATTAACCTAGCAGTGTCAGGTCCACCACAAAACCATGTCCCGAAGTACCTCATCTACATGTCTTTTAAATACCCCCAGGGATGGTGATTCTACCACTTGCCTGGACACCCTGTTCCAGTGCTTGACAACCCTTTCAGTGGAGAAATTTTCCCTAATATCCAATCTAAACCTCCCCTGGTGCAACTAGAGGTCATTTCCTCTTGTGGTATCACTTGTTACTTGGGAGAAGATGCCAACAACTGCCTTGCTACAGCCTCCTTTCAGGGAGTTGTGGAAAGAGATAAGGTCTCCTCTGAGCTTCCTTTCCTCCACGTTGAAAAACGCCAGTTCCCTCAGCTGCTCCTCATAAGAAGTGTAGTAGTAAGTAGTAAAAAAAGTATATGTAACGTAAATTAGTTTTGATTTAAAATGCTTTTTATTACTGAACCGTAGTTGTCATAAGTATGTTGTAAGTGATAAAAAGGCAGAAATAAAGTATATTACTGGTAGCAATAGAAAATTCCACATTTAGCCTTATTAATCCACAGCATTTAGGGGATATTTCTCTTTGACTTGGAGCTGTAACAGCCACCATAGAAGTGCACCGGCACAAAGGGTGGATGTGTTCATTAGCTCCAGCATCTATTTTCTTTGAACTGTGAGGAACAAGGAAACAAAAGCCAATCTGTTTGTTTGCTATTTCATATGCATGTACTTTCTCCTTTTTAATGGCTTGAGTGACAGCCTGGGTACGCATTGTCCGATGTCTTCACATCAATCCCGTGACCTCAATTCACCGATCATTCACTTCCATCATGTCAGCAGAGCCTTTTGTGGGTGTCCATTATTCGCACACTGTATTGTGTTATGATGAATTACCCTCTTGGGAATTTTAGGACAGCTTAATCCCAGTCTGACAGAACTCTCTGCGATAAATAATCGACAAGCCCCTATGCTAAATGCAAGTACATCAGAGGATGTGGATTTTTGACAGCTTTTACTGAATAAAAAGAAGAAAGAGAGCATGTCTTCAGCATTGTTGAGCAGCTTCCATCTCTCATTTTCCTTGGATGCTTTTCTATCAAGAAAGTGTGTACAGCAGGGGCTGGAGGTTCATTATGATTTTTATCCTCAGTTGCTTTCCTGATAAACAAATCATTTCATTAAATGAACAATTATGGTGAATTTATTATAATTTAATCTCACAGTAAATCTAGCCTCTTTCTCCATCTATGCATGTTAAGGAAAGAGAACTTTGTTTGAGAAAACCCAGTAGCAGTTGAATTTTCTGGTGACCAGCCATGTGTGTCTGTGCAGTGTCTGGCATTTAAAGCAAAGCCTGATTCCTCGTGCTCGACAAGCGACGCAGGGCTGGAGAGTAAGGAAGATGGACTCTTTGCTTTCTTGTCCTGACAGCTTAGAGCCGGCCAGCATCGCAGTGCGTAGCGAGCTGACAACTTGCTACCAATTATTCTCTTGTGGAAGGGACTGGAATAAGCAGAGTCAAGGCCTCATTCACTATGTCTGTGCCGTGCCAGGTGGTGTTAGCGGTGCGGGAAAATGTAGCCCTGGCAATATTTCCACCTTTCACACTTCGCTGGAGTTTGCCAGGTGTTTTAGCGCTCGCTATGGCCCTGAGACTGACTCCTGAGACTTACAGACCTGTGGGTCTCTGCGTTACGGGGGCAGCCGATAACCCAGAGGGTTTGGCTGCAGCATTATTTCCTGTTGTTGGTCACCCCTCAGCAGCCAGCAAGTGAGCACGAGTTTCATCTGAAAAATCACAGAATTTGGGAAAGCAAAAAACGTAATACGTCAAAACTACTTGGAGAACAGATAGAACAGAAAGATTTCTTTTTTTTTTTTTTCCCTCCAGTGTTCCAGTGTGTCAGCTAGCTGGAGGAGAAGAGCAAAGGAAAGGAATAAAATTAATTACATATTCCATAGGATAGCTCTTTCATGCCATCTTTTTTAGTCATCCGCAAGTAAATGACACTATTTCTGCCAGAGTGCATCCTTAAGGTATTCTTAGCCATACCTGAAAGGACAAAAATTTTAAACATGTGTGTTCTTCGTATGGAGACTGTGAAGAATGTCTCTTCTCATTTCATATGAACTAAGATGAATGGAAGTTCATATTTTTTTCTGTAGTACATGCCAGAGGGAAGAAATCACTGCTTTTAACTGCATTACGTGGAAGGGTATGATACAAGATTCCATGTAAAATACATTATATTGCTAAACCTGACCAATATACAAAACAACTTACAGATGTAGGTGAGTCTCACTGTCAGATGCATACTTGATACTTTTTCTCTAATGTGACTCTAGCTGAAATTTCTCTTTCACAGCTGGCCCTTTAACTGAGGTTTTAAGATCAGTGGTGTGAGTTATTATTTTCTCTGACCTGGAGTAGAATTTGACCCACAGAGAAATTAATCTCTAATGTGTACTTACTTTTCCTTTTTTTTCTCCCTCCCTTATTTTTTATTTTCTCCTTTTTTTATATTCTCTTTTTTTTGACCTTTTCCGTTGACACCTTTTCCTATTTCCTTTTCTTTGCTCTAACGCCTATTTCGACCAATAATTCTGTCGTGGATAAAAGGAACTATGTTTGGCAACACTTTTACTCTTTCAAGAAAAGTTCTTAATTCTTAAAAATGACTGGCTTATAATTATAAAACCCAAAACAAACAAAAGAGACTCACAAAAATAAACCACACAAAAAATTGTTGAAAAATTCTTAAGGCAACTACTATGTTGATATTTAGTTGCAAATGTGTACAGACTCCCTAAAATAGATTTAGTAGGTTACTATATGAAAATTATTCTCTTGATGATTGCTAACAGTTATAAAGTTCATTGCAGGCACTGTTTTAAAGTATATTAAACGTTCAATTATGAGATCCCAGTTACATATATTTACAACATTTGCAGTCATGTATTTCTCTTAAATAAATTAGTGGAAATGAAAGAACGATAAGGCTATGATAATCTGAATTCTTTAGTGTCTGATGTCACATTTCACTATTTCTTGCATAAGCTGCATTATCACATTTTATCTGAGGATGCTGTCAAACCTTGCAGGAGAAGCAAATTTTCATCTTCTAAGCTGTCAGGCACTGCTTTAATTAAGCTGCAAAGCAACTCCTCTCTAAATAAAAAATGGTAGGTGTCTCTTCTTGCATTTCAGATCTAAGGCTCAAATTGACAATACAAAGTCAGGGTGTTCCCGCGTTCTATATGATTTGCCTTTGTAGGTTAGGCAATTGCAGGCACCAATTTATGTGTCTATGTGTGAGAAAAAGTCAGTTTGGATAATAGATGATAATCGGCTCAAGAAGAGTTTTATCACCAGGATGCTCTTACTAAGCTAAGCAAGGAAGCTAATTAAGAATAGAGATATTTAGAATAATATTGCTTAACTATTTCTTTATTTCTTAGAAGTAATAGAGTTTTTATCAGAAACTGTGACTCATTTTTCTTATTTCAGAAAGAGATATTCATTAACAGATTTTATGACTGAAAAAAGAGTATGAATAGAACTGAAAAGTTTGAAGCTGTGTACCAACTATTCGCAGAACTCTATACAA
>NW_009736836.1:0-4139 GCF_000703405.1 Apaloderma vittatum | reverse complement strand
GCAGGAATGTGAAGATAGGTCTCTTAATGTGAACCTGAAAACAGGTCTTCTGAGGGATGAAAACACAATAAGAAAAAAAAAATGAGAGTGATACAGTTTCAGTCAGGGTAACAGAAGTTCGTATATCTTTTTGTGGTAATTCTTCTAATTTTGAAACTAGATAGTAGAGATTAGTAGAAAATGTCAGCTAGATGTTACATAACTATATTATAAATATATATATACCCTTAAATATATTGTTAAATATGTTGTGTTATATTATGCCTGAAAACTGTTAAAGAAGAGCTTCAGCTCTTGATGTGCAAATATCTGTTGTAAGATCTTTTGGGCCCAAAAGTGAAGTATACAGTAGTGCAATTCATGAATTACAAGAGGTGATTTTTTAGTTTCTAATTATTGCCTTCTACATGTTTGAAGAGCATGGATCTGCTTATGGCAACTGCATTAATGCACTCTATTTCTGCTGCCCCCTCTGCCCTTAAAAACATCTGCCTGCAGTGTCCAACCTTGGTAATACCTTGTAAGGTAGCATTTAAGTGCTCAAGTTATAATTAAAGAGAGCAATTAATAATCGTGACATTTAATTTGTAATTACAGCAAATCACATTGCATTGTTAAGAAGACAATAATAGGTTTCATTCATTTAATTACAATTCCAACACCATTAAAACCCCTACAAACCCTTACTGGTAGCATAAAACCAAAGCAACTGAAACCTTAGGGCTGTTTTGCAAGCACGTTTTACTCTGGGAAAAAACCCTCTAAGAACTCATTGTTGCTCCAAAACAAAACAAAAGACACCTTAAAAAAAAAGAAAAAAATAACGTAAGATATCTTTAAAAAGAGAAGTTTATAATGTGTTTGGATTTTGAGTTTTAGCTTTTAATTAGCTTGTATGTTTTTTCACACTAAATTATTTAGAGGTTGTTTTATATTTCACATCGATTTAAATGGAGAGGGAATTAAATAGGGCATATATAATGAGATTTAAATAACTGAAGAAAATCAATTCAGTGCAGTCTGTGCTATTAGCCGAGCTACACTTCAAGATGTACTCAAATATTGTATTTGAACACTTATTCTTCAGGGATTCTTAGTCTGTTCTGGTATGCAGTGGCTTCAGCTGCATGAAAAAAGTTTGCTTTGTATCACTCCATTCCAGTTCTGCAGTGATTTCTGTGGTGCCTGCAGAGAAATGGATGCCCTGACTGATAACAAGACTGAGCACGTGCCGTAGTGACAAGTAGTGTTTCTTTACAGTACAGAACGGTTTGTTTAACACACACTAGCAAGGAGTATTTTTAATATGCAGAAAAGTACTTAATTGTTTGTAAGGCAACCATAGTACTAGACTTCATAAAGCTATTTAAGTACCAAATCTGGGTACTTTAGAGAGCTGTTAAGCTCTCAGACCTGAATGTATTATCATACCTATTTTGTCTGAGATAGAAATGGTGTTGTATGCACCTGGACACATATGGTTTATTAAGTCTTTGTGACAAACATTAAATCCTTGCATGAGTAGGGATGATGGAGTTCTCAATGCATAATGTGAAATGACAGTTGACAAGGGAGTAAAACTGAATAGCAGTAGTGTAGATGAGATTGTGCTGAAATCTCCACATATCTTGTCTTCTGCAGTAAGTTTCTAGATGATGTGGACTTAACCCCTAAAAGACTAATACAGTGTTTTGTATTGAAGATCAGTAGAATTACCCTGTCTCATATTTACTTTTTGGCCATAAATTGGGCTGCTTTGTCTCAGGCAAAAGAGAAACCAGTGTTGCAAGCCTACAAAGCAGGGCAATTAATTTTGATCGTAATGATACAGATAATGGAATAGTTCTGTAGGGAAGAACTTTCTGGCTTCTCTTCTGCCCTGGGTTTCCTCAGGTTGGGCTCTTAAATAAAAGATTCAGGTTTCAGTGGACAGTGGATCTGGACTAATCTAATCTATTTTAAGGTAATAGGAAAAAAATTACATCCCTCATTAAAAACATGAAGATTCTGAGGCCAGATTTTTGGGAAAGAATATATTTAGACTAGAATTACATTTTCTATAGATCCAGTACAGTGCTAATAAATGCTACTGTTTTTTGGAAGTCTCCTGGATCTCCAGGGACAGGTATGACCTGGCTGGCTTGTGCTGCACCTTCTCAAAATTTCTTTCCATTCCTTTCCAGGCTATCTACCTAAGTTTTACATGACTGACATAATGTGCTTAGGATGCATGGCATCAGTGCTATTTACATAAGCAAATAAATAAATAAATAAATAATCAAAGTGCAATCCAAAACAAGCAACAACCACAAAAACAACAACAGCAAAAACTCAAGCAAACCTAAATCCTTTTAACAAGCTGCTTCTGACTGAGCAGATTTTTGTACAATGTTTTGGATCCCATTTAAAACAAATCTGACAACTTGACTATTGGAAAATAAGAAAGAACAGTGTGCCTATGACATTGTCAGATGTGCTGTACCTGGAAATAGCATCTCTGAAAAAAATAAACATTTCCAGTGTTATTATCAAATATAACCTGCTATTCTAAATTGGAACACGTTTTCTTTCTGACACTTTTAACTTGATTTATTCTAAAATGGGGAGGGTAAAACTGAAATATATATTGAAGATTCAAGTATATATTAAAGATTCAGTTCTCAAACCACTGCAGATTTTATTGCTCATGAAACAGAGAAATAGTTCTTTTTGTGTAAAATCAAGTGCATAAATGTCTTTCCTATGTAAATTCATTTCTGGTTGCACATGAAATACATGAGATGATTAGCCAGAAAAGGTGCCCTTAAACTGAAATAAGTTTAATAACTGTGAAACTATTGTATCAACCTGGCAAAACATTCACTGTAGCAAGACTTTCATTTTATTTAAATGATGTGAAGCCAAATTGTTGTTTAGAGATATTCATAGAATCAGAATGGTTAAGGTTGGAAGGGACCTTGAAGATCATCTAGTTCCAACCCCCCTGCTGTGGGCAGGGACACCTCTCTCCCACCAGACCAGGTTGCTCAAAGCCCCATCCAGCCTGGCTTTGAACACCTCCAGGCACGGGACATTCACAACCTCCTTGGGCAACCTGTTCCAGTGCTTCACCACCCTCATGGTGAAGAATTTCTTCCTAATATCTAATCTAAATCTACTCTCTTTCAGTTTCAGGCCATTTCCCCTTGTCCTATCGCTGCAGGCCCTTGTAAAAAGCCCTTCTCCAGCTTTCCTGCGGCCCCCTTCATGTATTGGAAGGGCGCTATTAGGTCACCCCAGAGCCTTCTCTTCTCTCAGCTGAATAACCTCAGCTCCTTCAGCCCGAGCAGCAGTGCTCCAGCCCTCTAATCATCTTCCTGTTCCTCCTCTGTACCCACTCCAGCAGATCCATGTCTTTTTTTTTTACTGTGGGCTCCAAAACTGGATCCAGTACTCCAGGTGGGGCCTCACCAGAGCAGAGTAGGAGGCAGTCTTCCTTTATTATGAAAATGCAACCAAAGGATACTTTCTACAAACTCAGTCAGACTTATATAATACAGAACTACATTCTGCAGTTTATTGAGCATACAGTACCTGTAAAGCTCAAACATGGAGTGTGTAAGTAAATCTCCCTTCTGAAGCATTTTTATGAAGATACCACACAAAACATCTGTGACATTTTTTTCGCCTTTATTTCCAGTTAATTTGATAATCGAAGCTGTGACCCTTCCAGCAACTAAATGCTTTTGTGAGCAACCTTTTTGGCTTTTTCTTTGGATAGTAAGCACATACTTAATGCGTTGCTATGCTTTTTAAGTAGCTTCTTTTTGAACTGTAGTTATAAAAAAATAAAAGCTGGCAGAAATGATCTCTTTCTTCTTTATTTTTTTGGACCTTTTTGGCACTTGGGAGGTTGGCTGCCAGCTAACCCGTTGGAGAGCTTGTGTCAGTGTTTGGGTGGCTGTGCTGGTACAGCCCCAGGCTAAGTTAACAGAAGGGGAATGGGTGTGCATCCAGAAGCCAAGTGGAGTGGTTGCTACAGTGTCTTACCGTTCTTTGTTTGTTATACTGATTTATGACATCAGCACACATCTGTCTGTGCCTGCCAGTATTTCCATTTCCAAAGGGATTTCTTCTCCTCTCCTCTCCTCTCCTCTCCT
>NW_009736835.1:0-26975 GCF_000703405.1 Apaloderma vittatum | reverse complement strand
GCCCGGGGCCCCCTCGCAGATGTCTGCTCGCATCAACCTCACAGGACCTGCCGAAAGGTCGTGGCGGATCCCAGTGACAGCCCTGGGGCTGCAGGCTAGGCCATGAGCACTCATCTACTGCAGTCAAAGAGCGGTCAGGGCTCCGGAATGGAGTTATTCGGAGAACTCTCGGACTGTCTTTTAGCTTAAGGGAGGGGAAAAAACTGCCCTGTTACAAAACCCACATTTTTTCTTACAGTTGATCATAACAAAATGTCTGTTTTTTTCCTGCAGTAGAGAAAGCCTGGAACAGGGAGGAGTGAGAAAGAAGCCCTGGAAGAGCAAAGCTGATTGTAGCTGACGTATGGGCACTATTTCATTTTTCATTGAGTTTATCTTTTCTTACCCTGCTCTCTTTTCCTCCCCACAGTATCTCTGCATTGATTTTTCACTCTGCTTGTTTATAAATGTTTGTAAAGCATTTAGGGAGCCTAGGGAAGAAAAGGTCTCCAAGTACTTAGTGAAGGAAGAACTTAAGCATTAGGCTGATATATTTTTGCTGACACTGCACAGCATATCAAATCATGCAGAGTCCTTCTCCTAGGATATGGTGCATCTTGGGTGGGGGTGATTGAAGCAGGCAAAATCTTAGTGCAGCCCATCCACAGCCCCTGCAAAGCAGTCAGCATTTCAGAGGGCAGGAGGACCTGAAACAGCATTGGCTTGAGCAAAACCAACGTGCCAGTAGGCGATAACGGAAACAAATACACATTATTCCTCATTTACTGTTTGCTTCAGGCAGTGAATTTATTTTCACCTGCAACACTAAATTGCCTCCTTGTCTTCCTTCCCACCCACTGAGCAAAGTCTTGATGAAACAGGAATGGAGATGTTATTAGGCCAATAAATACATTTATTGGTACCATCATGCTGTTCATTAGAGAAATGAAACCAATCAGGCTCTTCATTTAAACTCACACAAGAGATGCAGTAATTCATATCCCAAGCATCCCAATGTTTCTGATACGGGGAGTGTTGGTGCAGCAGCAGTCCTACCTTCTCACTAGCATTTCTCTCTCTCTGCTACATTGCGGTGTGTTTCTAATTCTGCTTGCCAATTTTGCCCCCTTACGCTACCCAGTCCTTAATGAAAATAGAAAACTGCATATGGAAAGGTGGAAATCACCTCTGCCTTGCACAGGTGCAGAGGGTTTCACAAAACACAGGAGGATCTAGGTTCAATCTCTTTTGCCTCAAACACTAATTTCACTATAAGCATCGAGCATTATTGAAAGATAAACCGTTCACTGTTTAAGAAGGGATGAGGAATGAGGGAAATCATGAAAAGTACATTTTTTTATTTGATACCTCTCTTTCTCCCATGTCATCCTTCTTAAACGTATCAAATGGAGCATCTTTGATGCCACCGAGGCTTGGCTGATGCTCTGTTCCCCACCCCCCTTCACACAGCTTTATCCAATTCCTTCTTCAGTGGCCCAGCAGCTCATTAGGGGATCCTGCCCTTCCTGCTTAGTGCTGCTGCTCTACACTGCTGCCTGGGTACATGCTTGCCTTCTAGTTGTGGAGGTCAGTGGGGAAGAAATCAAGAAAACAGCTAGACAGGCACGTTGGAGCTGAGTAGGATGAAGGGCTGCATGTGAGTCAGCAAGAGCCCAAGTCTCTGCTGCTCCTCAAAGTCCCCTTGCAGCGGGGATTCTTGCCAGAGACGCACAGCACTACCAGAGCTTGGTAGGTTGTAATGGGAGAGGCAAAGTGCCATTGGTGTGTTTTGAACCTTAGCCAATGTAAAATTTCAAAGGAGTTGGGGATGCCTTAACAAGGTGGGAAGCTAAAGTGAAGCCTGCAGCATTTTCCTTCTGTTGCTGTGAGTTGAATGCTCAGGTTTTTAAATTATTTTTGAGCGTTTAATTTTAGCAAAATGTTGTTTGTATAACTTCTGCTGATCCCTCTGCTTGAATGTTATGAAGTTCCAGTCTTTAGAGCGCCGTGTTTTACTGGAGGCTTGGTTGCTGAAGGTGCCTGGCTAATTGTACAGCTAGAGCTGGGGGATGATAGGGAAGCCGTGACTTTTGAACCACGCTGGGTGATTATATGTTATAAACGTGCTTATGAAACTTTCACAGGGGAAGTTAGTGGAGTTAATATTGTTTATAAAGTATTGTTACAAAGGAAGCTTTTTTTTCTGCTGAAGTTGAAATGTTTTGCAGGAAGGTGTCTATTTCAAAGATGTTTTGGCAGAAAAGTTTGGAAAAGAATGTTTGTTTTGACTGCTTTGTTTTGTTTGAGCTGTTCTTTCAGTGCCTCAGTAAAGTGCTTGTGTGTTTCTAAACAGAAGCATTTTGAAATTTCTGTTCTGCAGAATGACTTGAGGGTTTGAGTTTTTGTTCTAAGTCGGAGTAGCAGCAACCTTTGAAGTGTCAGAATACCCTGTAGGTTTAGAACTCATCCACCACCAGGTAGGATATGACATCTTTTTGCATAAGCACTTTTTGTAATTGCTTGTGGTCTCACCTCTGTGGGTCTCTAGCTTGGCCCTCTGTTGTGAGAATATGTTTGCTGGCATGCCTATAGAAAAAAATCTTCTGATCTGGGCATTGCATGGGTTTAGTTATTTATGCAATTGAGAGTTTTGCTTGCAGAAGAAAAAGTCTTATTAAATGTAACAATCCAAGAACTTGGATAGGCCAGTGCTAGGCTGAGCTTTTAGAATGTGTCTGGTACTGCATGGCTTGGTTTGGGTCTTCATCAGGGAAGTAAGGTCTGCTGTGTTGCGAGATTCAGAAATGCTGGTGGAGGAGGGAGTTACCGGATTTCCACAGCGTGAAGAACTCCATCTGACATGGAGAAGCAACAGTAGGCACCCTGGACCCAGGCCAAAAGCTTTAAATGGATGAGGCTGGTGCTTTTCCACACTAGTATCTCAGAAAGGAGACATCAGCATGGGCATGGGTAGAACCTAGTGGGGGTTACGTTCAATTTGGGGCATTTTCCTGGATTACATTGCTATTTTCTTATAGCGGCTAGCACTGTCACTGTGGAGAAGCCTGTCTTTTCATACACACCTTAAAATGGCAGAAATGACAAGTGCTGGTGTTCCCCTGGGTGGGATTGGGACAGCCCTGCTGGCAGGAGGCAGAGAAGGAGCTGCTGTCCCAGGCCAGCAGCGTGTGGCAGCCGGGGCTTCCCATGGGCTATTTTCCAAGCAGCTGGGCATGGTGTGTCTGAGATTCTCAGGTGTTCCTCAGACTTTCATATCTTTGTTGTATTCTGCTAAAGCAATAAAGTTCAGAATTATTTTGATTTAGACAATCCCAAACTTGAAAACAGCTAGGCTTACACAGTCAATAAACCAAAACTGTCTCTTCAGCACTGCACTGACAAGGCTCTGAAGAAAGACACACAGAGAAACTCTCCACTAATATTAAACTGATTTGGCCATTTTTATTCTATAAAGGAGGCTGGTTATGAGATTTAAAAAGACTCATATATCATGCTGCCTCATTAATTTTCCATTTGGGCTCAGCTGTCAGAGGATACCATATTAAACTGCTTCCTGGAGTAGTCTTCAGTGGCAGAGAAATGATGTTTGATACCTTTTGCATTTCACACAACCCGTATAAAAGGTCTCCTTGATTTGCCATACCTATTATTTTCTGTCAGAGAACCCTACATGGCCTCTCCAAAATAATATCACCTCTCCAAAACCCTGAAGGTCTATTTGTGGTTTCCATGGTGACAGAATGACCCATAATATTCTTTGACTACTTCACTAAATGAAGGACATAACTGGGCCTTTGAAGAATAATAGATTTTTTTTTTCCTTTTTCTTAAGAAAAGACGTACTTGTGAGCTCAAAAAGGAGAGGGGGAGGATGAAAAAGATATTGAAGGAAGAGATTTGGCTTGTAACTCAAAGGGCTTTGTGTCAGCAAGTACAGCAGACAGCACTTGTTGAAAAATAGACCTTGAGCCATCTGGTACCAAAACAGAAGTGGGATATAACCCTTGTGATGACTGAGATGAAGGAGCTTTTGCTGTAACTCATTTTTACAATAGCTGTGCTACTTAATTCTGAATTCGGTGACATGCAGGGCCAGATGCTGCAGGTGCAAGTGTGCGGTTAAAACATTTTCTTCCAGGAACTGTCAAAAACCCTGCTCTGTGCTGTGTAGGAGGGAGGGTGGGATTTTCCAGCAGAGCTGGCCTGGAGGAGAAGTGGGTGGGAAGGAAGCAGTGAGGCTTTTCTCAGGGTCTTTGTAGACTTTGTGGAAAAGCCAGGTTTCCAGCTGTAGCACCGTTAATGATCTGCCCTTGCTGCAGAGCCGGTGCGGTGAGCGCTGAGGCGAGGCGCTGAGCAGGGTGCGTGCTGTCTGGAGCCACTGCTTGCTCGCCTGCTCTGTCCTCCCACCATCGTGGGACTCTCCGGGGTATTTTGCCAGCAACGTCTCTGGGGTAGGAAGCATCCCTTGCTGGGTGATGAACTCTAAGACCCATTCCTCTGGGCTATTTTGCATAAAATGAGTCAGAGATTTGTAAACTGCTTAGCCTTGTGAAAGGTACCACCCCAGGAGGGTTCACAGCATGCTCTGGAAACTGTTTTGTTTTTTTTTTTTTTTTGAACAAAACCACATCTTACAGGTGAAGAAAGCAAGGCAGAAATCAGATGACTGAGCTTAGCAGAGCACTGTGGAATCTCTGAGGGTACAGTGGCGAGGAGAATGCAGGGCTGCTTGTCCCTTCCCTGGGTTACTTTGAGATAATGCTCTTTCCTCAGATGATCTATAACTCAGTTTTCTGTAGTATGTGTTCCTAGCCTGTCCAGCAATGCCATCCATGATGGTGAGCTGCTGATCTCATCACATGCTGGGTCAGAATGGGGTGATCATTAAGTCAAGAATATGAAGAAAGGACAATTGTAAAGCATCTCAGAATAATAAATGTGAGATTCCTGGGCTGCAGGAGCAAGCACTTCAGGTGGTTGTGGTTAGCCTGGGTGGGTAACTTCCAAATATCTGAATTATCTGAGCATTGAGCAGGCTGCACTGCAGAACAGGAAAACTCAGAATGTTCCCACGAGCCTGTCAGTAATTCCTGCTTCTGGAGTTATCGAGCTTTTCTTGTGGTGTTTCTGGCCTTCAGGGTGTATTCTAGCACTTCACCTCCCAGTCCTGGAAGAAACAGAGAAGTAGAAAGATGACTAAAACTTGAAATTTAATTCCAGAGTGTCCTGGTGGGTTGCAGATGTCCCTGAAATTACTTCAACAGCTCTCTCCCCTGAGTGTGCTGGTGCTGTAAGAGGGGACCAAAGTCTGGTGCAATTTGTTACTCACTATTTACCCTACATCTTGGTGGTTTTCCAGCTTGGGTGCTTTTTTTGGCCTGAAAATTAATCAACAGCATTAAAAAAACCCCAACCAAACAAAGCAGTTTGACTGGCAGCTTGCTTAATATAGGACTGTAATTGAGGCAACTTAAATAATATAAACAGAGAAAGAAATAAGGGCAAGATTAAGCCAAAAAAACAGTCTAAAACCACATTTACCACCAGCCTTGATGATTTGAGGCAGAATCTTGCTTGGTTCTGCTATTCCTTGCATGTGTACGCCTTTGGCAGGGATGATTAAAGTCTCTGCTGCTTCCCTTCTAATATGAACAAAGCCCTTTAGAGCCCTACTCTAGTTTCCTCTTAGCACTGTGTTTGGCTTCCTTTGGGACTGACCTTTTACTGCCCACGGCCCACCTTCATCCTGTTAGAGGGCCTGCAGAGAGTTACTAAGTTAAACATCATAAATCCCACTATAAATGATTATACAGAGCTTTTCACTAACAATCTTCTGTGGGGATATCAAGCTTGATAGAAGCATAAATCATTTAAAGAACATCTGCCTAATGAGGGGTAACCTGGAACTGCTTCTCTGAGCCTGAGTGTACCAAGGGGAGAAAAACTGTAGGCACTCGGACTATTGTAGCTAGTGCCTGCTGGATGTTAGCTGTTGGCTTCTGTCGTGACAACTTTGCATTGCTGGACACGTGGGACATGCGGTGGTTTAGAGGCAAGCTGAGCAAAGATGTGCTGTGGACTGGGAGCTCTGGTTTATGAAATGGCAACAGAACTGCAGAGGCTGAGGACAGGAGCTGTGATTTAGGAGGTGGGTGGAGTATGCACCTGGACTTACCAGTATTACTTAAAGTATTATGGCAGATGCTTTATGCATAGCATCTGTTTATGGGAATAGAGGAGGGTGTTGAACACAAAACTCATGGTTGTGTTTGTCGGGGAAAGAGCAAGGTGAATTTGAAGGAGGGAGACTAATAAACTTAAGAATCGAAACATGACTAATAAATAAGGAAATTGCTGATAAATGTAAAGAGTGACTTTGCAAGAGATTCTGACGTGTTCCTTAGGACCCATCAAGTCTGAATCAGGGCTAACAAGTCTGCTTACAGTTGATTGTACTCGGCACTCAAAAAGCCCTTTCTCCTTTCATTAGGTGTGCTGGGAAAAGTTTCACGTTGCCAGTGACAGTTAAGCTAACTTGTGACTTCAATGATCTGAAAGATACCTGGCTTCCAACGGATGATGGAAGGATGAGTGGGTGAGGAGTAGCAAATGGAAGCTTTTCAATTTAGAATCGCTGCATCATCAGGAAAGGTGTAAATAAACAGCAGTAAGTTTGGAAGGCAACTGAATCCCTCTGGCAGTGCCAGATGCTCATAGCTCTTTGTGTCGCGGGTTGAAGATGCTGCTCCCTGATGATAGATTTAACAGATGAATAGCAATAGGAGCAGGATAATTTTTCTTAACTAAACTTCTTGTCTCATGGAATGGGCCATGACACTTCAGGAAACTCATTGCTTCCCTGCATAAATAAACTTGCTGGATGTGCAAATTGTCTGTCACCTTATGGTAGGGTTGTTGTTGGGTGTTGCTTCTCTCTCTGACCTGCAGAGATAGTGCCTTGGATCTTACTACTCTGATTAGAACTGAGACAGGGAGGTCAAGAATAGTTCAGTCTTTTCCTTGTGCTGTTGAGGATGAAGTCAATAGAAAGTAAATATTATTGACTTCTGTTTTCATTCAAAAATCAAGATTCATTGAGGTGAATCTGAGGTCAACAGAACCTTTCAAGGAGGAGGAGACCAATAAATCATGACACTGAATAAAACAATATTTGTAATGCAGCTAATTTTGAATATTGAGCATTATTCGATCTAGTGGGTTTTGGTGTTATGTGGTGTGTTTTGGTTTTTTGTTGTTTTTTTCTGTATCCCCTTCCTTCCTCCATCCTGCTGACCAGATTAATAGATCAAATTGCATGGTGATCCATATCTGTCTGGTGGAGCTCTTTCTCTACTTAAACCTTAACTGGGTGTAATTCAGTTCTCTTTATGGCATTGCTTTGTGCCACTTAAGCATATACAATGAGGACATGTTTACAAGAGACAAGATGTATTTTGAGGAAGAGGGCACAAGCAGAAATGGAAGAGGAAGTGCTTAAAGTACAACCCTTGGCAAGCATGAGTCATTTGTAGCATCTTTTCCATTCAATTAAATAAGACAATATGAACTAGATGATAATCTCACAAAAGATTTTACAATTTCTTTTGGACACTGTCTTTTTTTTTTTTCCTGCATATATGCACATGACCTTGATCAATGTGCCTGCATTCTGTGCTTGAGAACTGTGTACCTTCTCTCAGTCGAAAGCAGGGTAATTTGATTAGATTGTCAGCTGGTCTAAATAGCTGTTGCTCCACTTGAAGCCAGTGGAGTTATGCCAGATTGTACCAGCTGAGAATGTGACCATCATTTTTACTGAGTCACAATTCTAACCCTTGCTATGCTCTTAAATTCCTGATCTGAAGCCAGCCCTTGTGATAGCTGCGGGGTAGGATTTTCAGAAGCATCCAGCCTTGGCCTAACTTCTCTCCCTCGGCAATCAAAGGATGTTTGTCGTGTTACTGCATCCAGCTTTAGAGTCAGATGAGTTGGATTCAATTAGGCGACTGCTGTAACGCTGAGGGTCTAGCTCTCTGCTGAAGCATATTGGCTCCAGTCCACTGAAATCAGCAGGGCTGAGCTGCTTTACAGCAGCCTGAGGACCAGGCTGTGAGTCTGCTTGCTGTCGCATTAACAAAAAAAAGGTTGAAAAATGGTGATAACAGCCACCGCCCTTACCAGAGCAGCGCGTTTCCTTCCCTACCTGAAAATGTTGGGTTCCGCTTTGGCTTCCTCTGGGATGGCCCTCGAAGTAAGACAGCACCAAAGAAGTCAAGTGTTGCCTCCTGGCTGGTTTCCAGGTGACCTGGAGAGTGTCAGCATGGCCTCACCATGTGCTGTTGGAGCTACTTGTCATACATGGATTGATCTGTGTGCACGTGGCAGCCATTTGGCCCTTGGTTTGCTTCTAAGTAGTGGTTCAACCCTACTGCAGATGGTCACCTACCCTTTGCTGCTTTGTGCTGGTGCAAAGGAAAGCTTCAGGCTGCCGAGAGCGCTGCTCTCAAACCAGCTTCTAGGAGCACAGTTACTGGTTCAGCTTTTTTTTTTGCATTTTTTGGCTAGGGAATATTTAGAGTTTGGATGCATTATTGCAAGAAGGCAGAAGAAGGGATGGCCTTCTGGTTGACTCTCACCAAGGTGGTTGCTGCAGGATTGCCAAGTCAAGTAGGGATTTCAGAGGAGGAAATCATTATCTGCACACTTCTTCCTCAAATCTGCCTCCTACTCTAACATTAGAGAGCATCTGAAAGTAGCTGCCAGAGCAGCTGCGGTGCCAAGTACAGCGTTCCTCAGTGGGGGCTTCCTCCCCGAGCAGGCTTGAGCCTGTGATGGGAATTAAGGCTGGAGATAAGATGCTTGTGTGGACAGACTTGCCACTAATCTTCCAGCTGACTAAATAGAAATGACTCGCTTGCCAGCCTGTACGTAACCCTTGTCTTCCCTCCCACCTAAAGCATTACGTGGCTTTTACCTTTTCCCTCACCATCTGCTGCCTGGAGAGCTGGGAGTGCCAAGGCAGCTTTGCCTTTGGCTCGTGGCCGTGAGATTTGTGTCTGAAAGAGGGTGGCAACTCGCCAGCCCCTGTCATGCCTCTTGCAGTGTGAAATCGGAGTGGGTAAATTCCAGCTACTTCAGTGGAAAATGGGAGTGGTTCCTCTGCGATTGGGAAGGGTGGCTGGTTCCTGAAAGTACCATCAGGCTCCAAATAGTGGGAAACTTAGCGTGCGACTAATATGTGTATCACACTTGTTCATCTGATGCATGGGAATTTGTGTGTATAACTGGGAATCCCAGCATGCGTATCTCTGAATAAACCCTGAATTGCTCTGCTTCACGAGCTGACTCTGTACTGTTTTGCAAGTCTAAGCCTGTGCTGATTTAAATTCTGTGAATTCTAGAGTTTCGTGTTTGTTTCATTGCTATTTTTCTGGTGCTTCAGCTTAGGGACTAATACATGATGAAGACTTTATAACTGCCAAAGATTTACCTGGGTTTTATACTAACTTTGCATGAACTGGGGCAATATGAGAAAACAGCCCTGAGGTAAGCAATACATTAAAGATGCTTATTCTCTTCTGAAGTTGCCAAGCCTTCTAACCTGCGCTTGCATCTTGGAGCAAGTCAGATCTAGGGCACTGTTTTAGCAAGTCTTTGCTTGAGGTGTTGTGTTCCTCACGCCAGCAGTTCAGTTGGTTTAGTCTGCAACATGCCCAGCCTTGTTCTGCCACTGTTTGAAGCTGCAGGACGTCTGCTGCAGGACAGTTGTGTTTGGTTTTAGCCCTTGTTCTGACTCAAATAGGGTTCAGTAGACCTCCAAAAGGGTACTCTTTCTGGGAAAAACTTTTTCTGAGAAAACTGAAGAGGATGTGACCGAGGCTGTAAAATCCTGAGTGAAATGAGAAAAGTGAATAGAGAATGACCACGCGTGTTCTCTGCCAGGATGTGACTTCAGGGGTATCAAATGAAACTGTCAGGCGGCAGATCCCAATCAAAGAGGACAGACATACTTCCTCACACAGTGCGCTGCCAAGCTGTGACCTGCCTTGCCACAACGTGTCGTAGGTGTTGAATTTTTATATGGCTCAAAAAGCGGTTGGATGAATTCAGGGAAGAAGTGTCCATTGAGGGCTGTTAAATATAAAAGCTTTCATCAGCTGTGGCCACGGCGTGGGCTCAAGGCAGAGGCACATGTCTAACAAGTTTCAGCTAAAGGGGCTTTGGGGACTGCACTGATCTTCTTGGCTAACTTGATCAGGTGATGGTCAGACCACTGAGAAATGTTTCTAGTGCTAACCTACATACTCCATCAGTGCCCCACCATTTCTGCTCCTTTTGCTGCCTGCATAAAGGTCAAAGATAATGATAATAAATAAATAAATAACCCAAGAAAACCTACTGCTTTTCTCTCAGGTCATTCAGGCTTGAAATAAATCATCTTTCTATTTCTGAAGGCACAGATGACTTAAGCCAAATTGCATTTGGAGCTGTTATCCTCACACTTATTTATGCTGTCGTGTCTTGTGCTAACACTTTGTGAAATATTTATTTGCTTTTGGTCTCCCACAGCTTAGCTCTGGATTCATGAGGCTCTTGCATTATGTCTCAATTCTGTGCAGCTGCATTATGTCAAGGAAGGAGAAAATGAAGACTCCAATCTGTGTTTTGCATTATAACGATGTACTGCATGTCACCATAGGTAATGCCACTCAACACGTGGGTGTTTTGTTTGCATGCGGGTAGTGTTAGAGCAACGAAATGTGTGGTTACAAAACCTTATTGTCTGATGAACAGTTCTTCTGTATTTGCTTCCCAAGCCTGCCCTTGTGTTTTTTCTACAGATCCCAGGTAACTTGCGCAAAAGAGTTTGAGAGGAGAGAGGCGTATCCTGAAAGACACCCAACACACAGTTCAAGGGATGTGTTAATTAGAAATTTCTGATTCACTTGGTAGAAATGTTGTAAATAACTTTATCTTCAGGGCTGAAAGTGTGTGGCCAGAGTCAACCCAGTAAGCTTCTGAAATGGCTTTCCCAGGCACGGTGCCAGCTTCCCTTACCTCAGCCTGGGGGGAAATGAGCTGCAGCAGCGCTGCCGCAGCTCCTCTGCTGCTGGCGAGCCAGGAGGGATGAAATCTTTAGACTGGCTTTCCCTCCTCTTCCCTTGCTTTGTCAGAAACACCAGTGCAAGTGTCTGTTTGAATCTCTGTGTGAAGATCAGTGCATTTACGGTGCTGGGATAAGGATATTGGCTGATTTAAGATACTGAGGTGCAGCTCTGACACTTGGTCCAGACAGCAGAATTCTGCTGGGGACAAACTGTTCACTTGTTTCCAACTCCCAGCTAAAATCCAGACTAGCAGACACTGGCTGTCATTTGAGTTGTTTTTCAGTGATGAGTATAAAATGTGCAAAAGATTCTCACTCCAGTTATGGATGGACAAGTTTATCGAGTCTGACTGAGGACCCCTTATATGAGCAGAGCTGCCAAAGATTTAGTAGGTAAACTGCCTACATCTTTAGAAACGGTGTCAAAAAATGTCTGCGTTGTGGCACATGATTGTACGGTGTAGGAGATTTTACTGCTGTAAACATGAGCTTGACACTCTGATGTCATGACTAGAAAACCTTTAAGAGTCTACATCCACTTTTAGATAAATATATTTTTATATATACACATGTATGTGGGAAAAGAGCTGCTAAGCTGCTGTTGCCCCTTCTTGCTGAATTATACCAACAAGCTCCTTCTGGTGTTAGCTTTAAGTGACATTTACTGTGTAAATGACACTGATGCACAAGATGAGATGTTGGCTTCTGCAGTGGCTTGCTAATTCCTCCCAGGGTCTCCCAGGAGCAGCAAAGAGCTGCTGCTTTTGCAAGAGCTGCTGCTTTGGCCTCGCAAGCCATTTGCTGTTTGGGGAGGAGAGCAAGCAATCAGAACCTTGTTCTCACTTCACCACTTTTTGCTTCATGTCTCTAGGAAACCTGGGGACACATTGATTTAATCGCCTCATTTCCACAGCCCAGGATAGTGAACGCTGCCTCTGTGTGTGGCAATGGACCAAGGATGGACTGGCCTTATTTACTAAATGCCTTTCACAAAAGATGTAGCGAAGGTTGATGGGTTGTGTTTAAGAGACTGATAATTTGAGGGGTGGATTAATGGAATAGCACCACCAAAAACTGCTGTACAGTGATAGCACACTGATCCTCTAAAGGATCAGGAATCCGTATTACATGATGCGTAGATTTGCTGGAAGAAATTTGGGTTTATTTATTTATTTTTAATTAGAGGACAGGCTTGAAAAGCTGTGAGCAGAGCTTTTCAAAGGACAAGTGGGAGTTAGTTGCCTAATTCACATTGACTTTCAGGGAGATCTGGCTGCTGAGCTGCTCTTTATGCCTTTCAGAAATCTCCCCTTAGTCTACATAATCTCTCTGTAACCCCTTTTTAATTAGCCCGTCTTTCTGGAAGAAGAGACCAAGAAGTCATGTTCAAAGATTATTGCTCTATCTAGCAGCTGCTGGAATAGACCAGTTAATGCTGCAAAACCTTATTCCAGGTCCCAGCAGCATGTCTGGTCTGCCTCCCCTGTCTAATTTGGCTGAGGGATGTAAACTGCCCCCAAACCATTGTCCAAACCCATTTCTAGTCAGTGATGCTCTGTGCTATAGCACCAGCTGGTCAGTTATCCAGAGAGCCTAGCTTTGAATCTCTTGGCAGGGCAAAGTATTTGAAAGGGAGAGATAAGAGTGACTGGGGATGCTACAGAAAATGAATGCCAAGAGCATGTGTATGCCAAGCAGGAGATAATGGTGCTACCTTTACTGTCCCAGGCACTCCATCTGCAGTTTGTGCCACAGCTATGCTCCTGCTGTTTGGGATCAGGAGAAAAATGTCAGTCCTGGAGTCCATATTTGAAGCTACAGCCTAAAGATGTGTAGGTAAAATCAAAGTCTTTTTTTAGGATAAGTTAGGCTTCTCTGGTGAATTCAGAGTGTGGATGAGGAGAGCTTTTTGAAGCTGCTTGAATTGGTTTTGCATCTAGGATAATAAATCCAACTTGGAGTTGGTATAATGAATTGTAAACATCAAAGGTGGGACACTGGTGGATTCAGACCCTTGAGGGAAAATTTGATATTGTCATGAGGAGACAATTCCCTAAAGCAGATGGGGGAAAGTGGTCCCAGAGGCTGAGAGAAGCTGAGAAAGGAGGGACTGGGGTACTGGTGGCTGGGGAAAATGCTGGATATAGCAATGGGAAGAAAAAGCTGCCTCGTACTTTCCTGTATTCTAGACCTTGCCTGAATAGAGGACCGAGTTGTGGTTGTGCTTAAAGTTGAATAGAAAACAGCTCCATTTTAACTTTCCTCCAATCTTAGAGGATTGGAGAAGAGAGAGAAGCGGGGACAACTTTGTGGGTGGAGGGAGGGATTAGGCAGCTGTAATTTCTCCCATTTTTTTCCAGGCTCTTGCCATTAATGTAGTACTGATCTAGTGATGGAAGAGCCCTTATGTTGACCTCTTTATCTGTGTCATAGATAATTGAGAGTCCGGCAGTTGGGGTTTTATGTGAGCTCATTTAGGACTGGCATAGATGTCTGTGGGATGCTCTTCTGGGCTTTTCTCACGCCTGTGGAGCTCTGCCATCATAGGCAAAATTTGCACAAAAGAAGTCATTCCAGCTTCCGAAGATGCACCATAATTTTTTCAATGCTTCATCTCAGGCTTTGTGTACTGAAGGTTTAAGATCCAGTTCCTTACTTGCTAATGTGGTTGTCAGCAAAGATGGTGTGGTCAAGCTATGTGAAGATGAAATCCCACAGTGGCATATCCTTCAAGCCAGGGTCTCTAGGAGCTGCAGTGGACTTTGGTGGGGTTCCTAGATGTAGCAGCTCAACACTTGCTGAGCTGGGTTAGCCTTGCCTCCTGTATGTTTGGGAAACCTTTTAAGATCCTTAAATGGAAGGCGAAGTACAGGTATAACGTAGGACACACACACAAAAGTATAAAATGTATGAAGTATAAAAATGGTGAGGAGGAAGCAGAGCACCCTCAATGACCACCCTCAAGGAGACCCTTCAAGTAAAATGGTGAGGAGGAAGCAGAGCACCCTCAAGGAGACCCTTCAAGATGAACTGGCTACTGTCAAGCTACTCTGAGGGGAAAAATAAACTCTCCTATATCCTCGCGCTCAGCAAGTCCTTTAAAACATCACCACATCCTAAGCACATGAGCTAGAAGAACAGCTGCCTTCTCTACTCCTTCTCTGCCTGATGAGGTTAATAATAACTTTGAATGCATATGTACAGCATTAGCTTTCATGGTAACATGCATAATTCAAATCCCCCAAAGAACAGTAGAGCTTTGAGGAAGCAAACTTCCTTAATGTACTGGGCAAGGATCCAGCTTTTACCAGCTGTTGAGGGTTGATGTACAATTTTTGGTTAAGTGAATAATTTATCATGGATATTATCTGTAGCGTATCACATCCCGACAGTTTGTAGGCCTGTACATATGGCTCTTGAGATGCCACAACACTGCCATATGCTTCATGGCCCATTACCACTTCAAACTCCCTTAAGATGTTTTCCCCTATGTTAAGCATGTTAGAAGTACAGTGGGACCGTGGGCTCAGTGCAAATGCTGGCTGGATTCCCCTGTAACCCACCCCACCCTACTTTTTTAAAAAAAAAAAAAAAAAAAAAAAAAAGACCATTCAGATCTTCTCTGCAGTCTTGTTGTCCTTTTAAATAAGCTGCCTACTGCTTCACTACAGAAATGAGGATTATAAATTCTGCAGAACACCTGCCCTGAACTCATCCCCAGCTACCCCTTGTAACATGGTTATGTTGTTACAAATTTATTTACTGTAGCTCCAGCCTACTATCTGCATAAATCAAGGGTTCTTTAATCAGGTGATGAAGTTGCTCTGCCCCTTGCATTCACAGCACCGAAGCAGGACTGGGACACCCAGGCAGCCTCTGAGAGCTATGTAGGACTGCATCCCAAATTTCAACAGTGTACGTCCTATTTCTTGGTCAGTAGAAGGAATGCTGAAGCTGAAGAACTTCATAGTTTACGTAGCTACAGTGCAGGAGAGGGAGAAAACATCTGTGGTGTTTGTCAAGTTGATTGCTTGTATAGGAAGCAGCTTCATATGATGAAAAAGACTGAGTCAAGATTGAGAGCAAGTAGCTGCTTAGCTGTAATTACAGTTATGTGTCCATCATAAGGACCAGTGAAGCTTCTTCAGCTACAGAATGTGCTATTTTTAAGTTTAGTGACTTCACATACAGGAGAAATATCTTTGCTCAGCTGCATTTGGAACTCGTTTGTGGTGCTGCTGGTCAGTGGTCACCAGGCTCTCCATGGCTGGTGGTTGTAGCTTGCAATAAATGAAACAACTTCTGCATAAGAGTTTTTCACTTTTGAGTGTCTCTAAGGAGAAAATGTGCTAGGATGAGACCTTCGCTGGTGCTGGATGAATTATTTGCAGTTCAGTGTTACACGTGTGTCTCCTTCAGTAAAAGGTCCATTCTCTTTTGAAACAGATTGCATTTTTTAGATCTGTTTATTATTCTCCAGTGGTGTCCCTGTGTAAAGATTGTGTGCAGCTTTCTCTTGTGAGTCTGTTGCAATCAGGTTGCTTTGGTTGTGCGAAATGCTATTTTTTTTCTGTTTCATGACTAGATTAGAATTTTTGTGTGTTCAGTCTTTTTTTTTTTTTTTTATTCCTTCCTCCTTAGTGTGAGTATTGGTCTTCAGACCCTTGCTCCCACATGCTTAAACATGAGACTTTGTGGGAAGTGGAACAGGAAGGGTGTGCTGTGGCGGCCAGCACGAATGTGATGGGTTTCAGGTGCCTGGAGCACATCTGCTGCACCCTCAGGTCCTTCTGGTCATGGGAATCCTCCTCCTCCTTCTGTGCTTCAGTGAGAGGAAGGCAGCACATCCTATGTGTTATTACTTTTCCTTCAGTTATGTAGGGATAAACACAGAGTGCTGTGATTAGGGAACTCCTGCTTGGCTGCAGAAGGAAAAGAGGGAACCAAAAGAACTGACTCTGACTGGAGAAGCTGGCAGATGTCTCTGCTGATTTTAAGGGCAATTCTGCGTGGCCCCTTCCCTAAAAGAACTGAATGAGGGTAAATAGCAAGGTGAGGAACTGGGTTAATCCTCCCAGGATTAAAACCTGTCCTTTGCTGAGATCTGGTTGTGCCAAAGCTGCTGCCTGGACCAAGGCAAGACTGTGCCTTGTGACCTTTCCTGGCTGGGATCAGCTTAAAGCATCACTCCCTGGCTAAGTGTGTGCTTGCTGCTAGCAAGGGAATGTTTATCCAGTGTGTTGATTAATCAACCTTGAAAAAGGGTCAGATGGATTTACTCAAGCAACTAAGTAACCTTCATGGCAAAAGATACAAGCCTCTGTGTGTGTGTGTGTGTGTGTTAAAGGGCTTTTTATAGCCCTGGACGTGGAGTAGTGCTGCCTGGAGTTTTAAGCTTTGTAGAATCATGGTCTGGATCTGGCACCAGAATGCCTTTTGCTTCTGAATACACCCCAGTTCTGTCATGTTGTTCACCATGGCCGTATGTGGGTGTCTTCTCTGAGGAGTCCTATCCTGGTGCTGGCAGTCTGAAAAGTGTTTTCGCAAATTCCCCTTGATCATGGTGTCCTGCCTTGGTCTGCCTGCAGTGCTGTGCTCCCCTGGTGCGCTCCTGCTCCTCTTTCACCCTGCTGCTTTATGCCTCTCAATTCCACTGCTCATACTCTTCACAAGGGGATATTTTAAGGATTTTCCAGTGAGTTTAATGGGTCCATCAGATTGCCTCCATCAGAGAGTTTCCTTAAATAACAAGACCTCCAGAAACATCCCCTTTTACATCTCTAGCTTTGGCAAATAGAAGATTCCCCCCCCAAAAAAAACCCCCAAACCACAGTAAGGTACTACTTTCTAGAGGGATTAAACAATGCTGAGGATAAGATCATTATTTAAACAAGAAGCTCTTGAGGCTAGTGTTTCTTTTAAGAAGATCATGCACTGAGCTGAATTATGAGCAGGCCAGTTCTCATCTCGTGCAGGAGGAGTTTGGCATGTGTCTTCTCCCATAAGCGTTAAGCTCAATATGTTCTTGTGGAACTATCATATTAAATTAAGATGTAAAACGACGGCAAGGTTTTCATTCTTTGTGGCAACTGGCATAACAGCTAGAGGGAGGGGAAAAAAAAGCAAAAAAAAAAAACAAAAAAAAAAACAACAAACCAACCCAAACCACCCCTAAACAATTGCTTCAACTGGAAGTCCAAGAATGACATCTAGTGGCTACAAGTGAGACTTCTGGGATCATCTGGTGTGAGAATATTTTAAAGCCACAGTATCAGGCTTTTCTTGTTCTAGGGATACAACTCCTGATTTTGAGTATCTCCTACCAACCCATTTTAAAAAAAAAACCTGCCATATGAATGCTTATGCTTCAAGTTTGCTTTGCTGTTGCTGGTTTCAGTGATCACTTCATTTTAGTTTTAGTAAAGCTTATAAGCTTAGAAACACATTTTGCTCCAGGGCTAAATGAATGCCATCGATACCACAAAGCTAAACTAGTACTTGTGTTTTCTTTAACTTCTTTCATTTGAAATGAAAATAAAGCAATGCCTATGGTATTACTGGAATTGTCCAATGAGAGCAGGAAAAAAAAAAGTGAGAAAAGAGCTCTTGCGCAGTGATGAGAATAGAAAAACACCCATTCTGCGTGTTCACAGTGAGCCTGCTCTGACTGTTTGGTGATTTGAAACTTGTGTGAAACTTTAGGTGAAACATTTTTTAAAAGCATCATTGCATCTTTCTGGGTAATGAGAGCCAGTTATTTGGCAAGAAACAGAACTCAAAGAATGCGTAAAGTAAGAACTGATATTTATGGTGGTATATTCTTGCTTCAAGGGGATGAGGAAGTTTCTCTCTTTGATACCCAGGGTCATTTGCAAGTGGGACAACCAGCGATAAATCTGACGGTTTCAGACCTGGAGATATTTTATAAGTACCTGTGGCCCGCAAAAGGAGGTGCTTGTAAAAGCATCTCTAGATGATGTTTGAGAGTGTTCTGGTCTTCTCTATGTACAGTGGAGAGTCAAATGCTCTGAAAGGATGATGACAGCGTGTCTGACCTCCCTGCATCTTAAAAGCCCATAGGATCTGATATTCATCATGGCAACCTTGATGATCCCAATATGACACAGTTAAATTTAGCTGTTTGTGTTATACATATCTACTTTGGAATTGAGACTTTATGTTTTCTTATGCTTAGAGCTCTGTCCTCCTCTGCTGGGAATGAAAAAGTCTCATTAGCAAGTGATTGCACTCCTTCTCCTAGAGAAAGAAACCGAGAATAGATTTCAGTCACTTGTTTTAAACTCGGAGCACATACATGGCTATAACGCCACATAATGAGGTAAATAGTTGCTGGCATAAATGCTCTGGTTCCCCATATTAAGTGAGAGCTTAAATTGATACAAGCAGAGCCTTTTTATCTTTTTACCCAGCAGGCAGCAAATGAAGTGGGTTAATATCTTTGGAGGAGGGGAGAACTGTGTTATAAAGAGAAATTTTGATCAGGATGCAAAATGGAAAGGAAAGAGGGACTGCTAGAATAATGAGATGAGGGGAAACATGGAAGAAAAACCCCACAACTCAAAAACAGGCAGATGTTTTGACAGCAAAAACTCACCTGTTAAACAGGAGCCTGATGCAGCACATCATAGACCCATAAGTGTTGGAACCTCCCAGTCCTAGCCCTATCCTCACCCAGGCTCCAGATGCTGCAGAAGGACAAAATGTAGAACTATAGTAAAAATTCACTACTTTGTTCTTTCTCCCCTCAGCTAAAGATGGGGAGGCAGCCCCACTGATAAGTATCCTCTGGAAGGAAGGTCCAATGCTCAGCGGTCTAAAGGCAGGGCCTGGTGACAATATTGTCTTAGGAATGAGGAGGGGAACTGGAGGAAGGCAGGAGAATTGAGTTGGAAGAATAAGTGTTGGGGAATTGGTGATGAACGTCCAGAATAAGATCTGGATGCAAATGTAAACTTGGCAACTCAGGAGTCTTCTAGACATATCAGTTTTACTGTTAAGAGAGAATTTAGCGATGGGTCAGGAGTCTTCTAGACATATCAGTTTTACTGTTTTCTCTTAAGAGAGAATTTAGCGATGGGTTAGTGTCACCATTAAGAAATTTTTCTTGCTACAGCTTTATTAGGAAGCTTTATTTTGAAGAGGGCAGTTAGTACTAACTGGGATTCTCTGAGGTTGGTGCACTGTGCAAGCTGTAATTAGATGAATGCCTCCAGGTATGAATGCTCATTATTCTCCAGCATGAACTCTTCGCTCTTCACTGAGACACGGGAAGCTATGGCAGGGGCAGCTCTGTCCCTGAAAATCTGGCCACTTATGTCTGGAAGCCTGGAGGGAACCACGCTCTGTGCTAGGTGGCGGTGGAGGTGATGGAGGAGCTCAAAGGGCAGCTGTTTCCTGTGGGTCTCCTGTTCCCAGGAGTGTGGTACCAAGTCAGAGGAGCACCTCGTAAATGGCCTCAAGTTGCATCAGGGTAAGTTTAGATTGGATATTCGGGGGAAGTTCTTTACTGAACGAGTGGTGAGGCACTGGAACAGGCTGCCCCGGGAGGGGGGGGGGGCACCAACCCTGGAGGTGTTTAAAAAAAAAGTAGATCTAGCACTTGAGGCTGTGGTGTAGTGGTTAGGTGTGCTGGGATGAAGGTTGGACTAGATGATCTTCAGAGGTCCCTTCCAACCCCTAACATTCTGTGATTCTGTGTGGTCCCAAACCAGAAGGGAGAGCTTGGAGAGACAACTGTTAGAGTTGCAGATGCCCACTAGGTGACGGTGCTGTCCCACAGACTCGCTCTGCTGTACTTGAAACTGTTCTCTGGAGAAGTCGATCTGCGCCCACAGTGGCTGCTAAATTAAAAGCAATAATCACCACTTTTACACTACTTAAGTTTCTTGCTCGGTTTTTATTTTCCATTCTTAAATGAAAGGCGTTTTCAATAGGAAATGTTAAACAGAACGTAATTGTTTTCAGTTCATTCATTCTGTTTAATTTGGGATGTTAAGCCTGCATCACTTAAGAGAAATGAGGCTAACAAAGTTGTGGCACTAGGGTCAAGAACATATTTTTTTGGGGTGCCTTCACTGAGTTTTATTATTAGTAATTATACCAGGTGTTTGAACCTTGAAAACTTGTTTGGAATAGTATGCAACCAAGCTGTTGTATGGTGTGTGGCTTTTAATTCTGGGAGATCCTGTTTCCCCATTCATTTCCACTTGTTAACTGTATCTGTGAGAACAGTCTCATGAAGGCTTTCCGTACTTTGTGGCAGAATGCCCATATCGTATCTTCCTTCTTGTACGTGCGTGGTTACTGTCAGGACATTTCAAGTGTTGCAGGAAAAATAATAGTCTGTAAAAACATTTCTGCTGGTCTTGATCTCTAGATCCCCTGGGCAGTGGTACGGGGCTTTGGATGTGTTAATACAACTTACAGCCACAATAAGGCACCAGCAAGTTGTAAGAAAGCTGGAAAGTACCCTTTATATAAATGAGATTTAGAGCTTTACTTTGCAGAGATGCTGCTGCAGAAATCTGGCAGGACTTGCTCAAGAGCGCATTTTTTTAATTATTAGTATTGATCACGAAGAGCGTGCTGAATTTCATAGCTTGGGGTTTTCTCTACATGATACCCTCACCAGCATTCTAGATAACACACTGATCAATGTGGGATGATGAAATGCAAGCTCGAGCAGAGTGGTGCTTCCCGGGCATCCGCTGAAAGGACTTCCCTTCAGCGTCAGCCAGATGGACTGAGTGGATATCACAGTTCAGACTCATAAACAAACTCGACTCCATCTGGCTTAGAGATGAATTTCATTCCCAGCAATGTAGTTCTCGCACCAATCTCCCTCTGTATAATCTATCTTTCTCTCCCACATGTGCACACACTGTTTCTTTCCTTGACTTGTAAATAGAAAAGGTTTGCTGTGCAGCTAGAAAGCACCGTAATTCCCTGGCTCTTGCTGATCACAATTTCCCTTCTTCCTCGTGAGCTGCAACTCAAGGCAGAGTTTTGTGCTCGAACGGAGCGTTTTCTACTTCCCAAAGGAGTGAGGAGCAGCCCAGGAGAATTCCCTGCAGTTCAAAGCTTTTGTTTTGTGGATTTCTCTACCAGGAGACTGACTTTGCAAATCTTAAGATTATGATTTTTTTCTTCTATTTTTTTTTTCCCCCCACTCCTCCATCAGATAATGTTTTGCCACTTGAGGATTCACTTGAACTGAGCAAAACCTGTTTTTGATCTAGGTGTGCAGGAGATACTAGTCTTTCAAGGTTGCCTGTGATACAAGATAGGGAGGGAACTCCAAGGTGGCTTTGTATCTAGCGTATGTCTGCTTCTTGAAAGGGCTGATACATGAAGCTGAAAACTGATGATGTTCAGATATATCCTTCGCTCTAACTACTGCGTCTATCCCATGTCTCCTGGGGAGATGTTTTGTGCACAAAGGTACCTAAACAGGCCAAACTGGCTTCTTAGCCTGCTGCAGCTCCAGGGCTGAGCCTCTTGGAGTCTCAGTGAGTGTCCCGTGGGCTCTTGCTTCCCTGGCAGAGAACAGTGCAGACACTTCTCCCCTGCCCTCTGCTGCCTTCTCAAGTGCTTCCATCCTTGCAAGCTGCTGGTATGAGGAACTGGGAAAGAGCCTTGGAACCCATCTCCACCAAAATTAGTCAAGTAAGTAAAACCACAATATTTAATATTTTCAGATGTTGAAGTCCAAGTGAAATGAAGTTAAAGAGCATTCATCCCAACAGGTATGAGTGGAGTGGACAGTGGGAATGACCCTGTAGGTAGAGCCTGCACAATTAACTTCTCCAGCCAGTACAGCCATTACGCTAAAGGGGTGCCTATACCTTCAGAGACAGAAAGGCCACTTCAGTGCAGCTGGATCGAGCTATGTTGTCTGCCTCCTTCAGGGCGTTTACTCAATTCTCTTACTTCATACAACCGTCTGTGATTTTTTTTTTTCTGTCTTGTTCTTTTTAAATATTTTTCCCCTTTCCAGCATTAAATATTTATCCTGTGTTGAGCTGAAAACACAATTTGGGCATGCTGGAACTCATGTCAAACTTCAAGTATTGCTGGTGAAGTGCCATAGCTCTGGCATTAAAACAGAATGACTTGCATCTGTTTGTGGCTATCTGTGGTCTTTTAATTATCTGGCTAACATATTCCATGGGAGAGAGCTGGTCTGCCTGGAGCAAGGTTAAAAATTATTTGGTATTTTAAACAGTAGATCCCAAAAAGGAGAAAGAAACAGAAATGCACTGTTATGACCTTGGCTTCTCAGCTCATATCCTGGATACATCAGATTGCACTGTAGTGCCCTGGTCTAACTCCATATGCATTTAATGAAATGCCATGTAAATTATTTAAGATTGATTTTAATTAAAGGCAGACCTCTGACAAGGCGAAGGTTGTACGTGGTGTGTTAGCTAGATGGAGGCTGCTTGTGGATTCATTGCTGTGATTTTGTGCAATACTTCTTAGTTCAACTTAGCCCCCATCTGCATCGCTGGGGAGGAGAAAATGTAATAAAACTCATGCTAAATTTGCTCTTAAACTCAGCTGTAATCCTTCTGAAGTCAACAGAAGCTCTCTCCCTCCTTCCAGCATCCTGGCTATTCATGGATTTCTGGCTTCCCTGCAGTGCCTGCTGTTTGTGGGCTGGAGAAGGGTGTGCCTGTTGCTCAGCCTTTGCAACTCCTGCTCCACATGCTTTTACCACTGGTTTTATTTCCTTGATGCTTTCCCTCATTTCCCTAATAATGCCTCTGTTCTCTGTGTAGAAATCCTCAGCTTTTGTGAAAGCATGTAGGCCTGCTTCTTTCATTCTGAATGGGAATATTTGGAGGAAAGATGCCTCTGCCGATGGCAACTATATTTCTCACAGCATTGCCTGTGAGTCAGGACCTCTGCACATCAGCATCTCTGTCCCCACCAGAGGATAATTTTTGTTTCCAAACAGTTTATTTTGGCATACTTCATGCAAAGGTCAATATTAATTACCAGAAAATTAGGACTTTGGTCTTAGAAGTAGTAACAGCTCTGGATCCCCTTTGGCAGTACTTTGCTCCGCAGTAGATTCAGCGATGTCTTAAATTTGGCAGAGGGAAAAGATGGCACGCCATCTATGCAAGCATCTCTTGCACTGCTCCCCGGTGTAGGCACGTGTATAACTCTTTGGAGTTTCCAAAGAAACTCTGTGAAGTTTCCAAAGCAGCTACAGGAATGAGAGTAGGGTTGGGACCGTGTCTGCTGCACTGCGCTGAGTAAAAAAGGTCTTGCCCCACTCCTGGCATTTGCGGCATGGCTGTCCACATTTTTTTGGCTATAGTAGGGAACATATTCCTACAGTGACCCAATAGAATCAATCACTGTGTTTGAGTAATATATGTTTATATAATAAAGAGAAAAACATTTCAATTCAAAGCTTAACATTAATAATGCATTAGGTTTCCTGCTTAAGCTGTGGCTTACTGTCATGCTGAGACACAAACGTAGAAGGGGGGGAAAAAAACCTGTTATAGAGAGCTCAGCAAGCTTCCATCTTGTTACTTATACATAAACCGAGGGGAGGTTGCCTGTCTATTCACATTATGAGGTGATTAGCATGTTGTTTAACATCAATTATGCATGTTCCATGTTTACAGATGTGTTAAATTATGCAAGCTGTAGTCTTTAGACTTTTTTATTTAGTCTGTTAAGAGGAGGAGGAAAAACCTCACAGTAAACCAAACCTTTTAGTTAGATGGTCTTCTCTCCCTTTCCCATCTGCACCCTATTTTTTACAGTCTGGGCAGTGTAAGTATGTGAAATGCTCCCCCATCTCTCTCTGGTGTCCCCCAACTCTTGGGGACATGTGGCCTGGCTGCTGGCCTGGCACATGGGCTGGTGACACCTGAGGTGGCTGGCTCTAGCAACAGCAGGAGGAGTCTGGAAAATGTGTCTTTTAGCAAAATAAAGGCACTTTGGCTACAAGCTCCTTCTCTGCTGTTCTTTACAGTAAGTGTTGGCTCTTAAAAAAAAATAATTAAGAAAACACAATATTGATGAGTATAGGTGAATCCAGAAATATTTCCTTGAGAGCACATGTCTTGACTACAAGGTACAAACTGGGTCTTGTCCTCTCTAGGGCAGATGAATTCGATGTTTTGAAGCATTAAATGCTTGAACTTAAATAGAGTCTCAAGCACTTGAACACCGTGCTGAATTTAATGATTTGGTCTTCAAGCTTGAGGAGACTTTTCTACAAGTACTCATCAAAAAGTATGAAAATGTAGTGTGTTCACGGGCACTTTAACCTTACTGTGCTTAGATTTGCTAAAGTAGGAACCTGACCCATTCTCTAGGGACAAGGGACTCTTTTGAGATGCTGTGCGTGTTTCCCTGATGCTCAAGTGATATTTGCTGATGATCCTGAGCAGGGTTTCATTTGCAGAGAGATGAATACTCCCTTCCTAGGAAAATGTTTGCAAACTCCTAGATGGAGTGGTTTTGTTTTTCAGCTGTTTACTCCAACTGAGAATGTTTCAACTTCTGGAGAGACAAGTGTGGAAAGAGTTTAGGGTGGGGGTAAATGCCACATCTGGAAGAATCCATCCTCCTTGGCTTCACTTAGTCACAAAGCACAAAATACTTCCCTGCACAAATTTAAGACCTGCAGGAAAAAACACAAACTACGGTTACGCTGTGCTGTAAGAAAAGAGCAGGAGAGCTCAGGGGCACGCTGACGGTCATAGGTGCCTGCAATAACAGCAGCTCAGAGAGGTGAAATTTCCAGCTGAGGACATAAGAAGAGAGACTCATCCTCAGTTATGAAAAATCACCAAAGGGCATAAAAAGACACAAAATCTGGTGATTTATTTTAACCCTTAGCATGCACACAAAACAAAGCAGCTGGGAATGCAGTGCAGGCACCCAGCTATGTGTTGTTGGGGTGATCGCGTGCCCTTCTTCCGTGAAAAAGAGATTTGTGTACATTCTCTTTAAAACCCAAGCCAAACCAGTGACAATGCAGTGCTGTGAAGACACAGTGTGACAGGTCACTGGCAGACAACACTGCCTGCTGGGACCAACACTACCTGCAGTTCTTTGAGCAGAAGATGTATGGCTGCTACCTGAAGTACACAAAGAATGTTTTGCATCCTGTGCTTATTGCAGTGATAAAGCAGCCCTTAAAACTGGATTTTACTTCTGGGGCTTCATACAACTGCTGAGGCTGTCCACACCTGGACAGGAGGATGTGGCAGGGCTGGTTTCAGAGCTTGACAGCCAGGGCACAGCCAGCCCCAGGGACATGTCAGTGTGAGGCATTTTGTTAGTGTTATGGACATTAATGATTTTTGTTGTTGTTTTTTGTCTTGAAGGGGTAGAGGATCCATTTTATTCAGGACCAAACCCAGTTATGACTGACCTTTATTTAACTCTGTAAGATGCATCCACCCAAAGTACTGGTATTAAGCAGAGAGTTGGGCAGTGCAACAAGGTTCCTCACTCGATATTTTGATGTTACATGTTATTGGAAAACAGATAAAGAGGAAGGTGATGCTTTACTATCAGCACAAAATCCAGAATAGTAATGGCCCAAAAATGGAGTCGTAATGCACACAAAGAGCTCATAATCCCAAAACAATCTGTGGAACACGAGGGAGAGATGTTACATTGTAGGCTATGATTTAGTAAGGAGAAGCCAGGATGCCCGACATAATTCATCACGGTCACAGATATTAAACGGGGAGCGGGATCGGCGGCGAAGCAGATTCAGAATCTCATTTTACAGTATTGTCACGGCAGCTCCTGACAGGCAGCGTGTACATGCTGTGCAGTCAGCAAACATACACCTGTCTGGGTAATAGCTATATAGAGAGATACACACCCAGAACATGCACACGCATCTCATGGAAACAGATGGAGAGGCTCATAAAATAAGTTTATGGAAAGGCGAGATTAAGCTGGAGAGGGAACAAAATGCTCAAAGAATTTAAGTGAGAAATATATGTTGTCGATGGGACAGTGCGTAGAAAGAACAGAAAAATCAATTATTGTTTAGCTGCAGTAGAGGATATGGATCATTTAGCACGGGCTTTTAGAAAATATCCCAAGAATAGTAACATCATTTCAAAGGACCTCAAAGAAGCCAGTTTTTCTCTTACAGTTCCCAACGACATATCGCACTGCCCTGTTGTACAGAGAGTAAGTCTACTGAACCAAATTGGAGGTGGATTAGAATATATCAGAGGTTATTCTACCAAGTTAACAAATATCCCGCAGGACCTGGAGATCTAGGACCTTGGAATTTGTATCATAACCCTCATATTTTGCAAATAATTATAAATATGCAACAGGTTTTTCAAGGTAAAAGTCTTATTTTATGAGAGAGGTATCTTCAAGACTCACTTCTGTGACACCTATGGGATTTAAGGCAACTACCGATAATTTTTGTGGATTGAGCAGAGTTTGGAGTTTTGCTGATGTCGCTTTGCTTTTCAGAGCGAATGATCTATGCTTGGAACTACCTCCTACCTGCTTGATGTCCCTTGACATGTCTTTCGAAGAGGCTTTTTACCCACGATTGTGTTTATGCTCATGTGAATGTCTTCTAACTGAACGGTGAGGGGTTTGGTAAGTTTTATGCTCTCTCTGGCTGTGCAGGGTCTCTGTTATTCGACAACACCTCAGTGCTGCTGCTGAAGCAAATGGGAGCAGTAATGATGCCAAATTACTCTTGTGAATTGCTCATATCGATACGTATCAGGTTGTGTGTGCACACCAAGCCATCGAAAGACGGGAAACGCTAGAGACGTTCATACTGCTCTCTGTAAACCTGTCCTGGGTTTGAGCTAAACCCCAGTCC
>NW_009736834.1:0-32003 GCF_000703405.1 Apaloderma vittatum | reverse complement strand
TGAGCCGGCAGTGCGCTCATACAGCCCAGAAAGCCAACCACATCCTGGGATATATCAAGAAAAACGTAGCCAGCAGATCAAGAGAGGTCTCCCCCTTTTCTCTGCTCTTGTGAGACCCCACCTCGAATACTGCGTCCAGTTCTGATGTCCTCACCATAAGAGGGACAAAGATCTGTTGGAGTGTATTCAGAGGAGGACCACAAGGATGATCCAGGGGCTGGAGCACCTCTGCTACGAGGACAGGCTGTGGGAGCTGAGACTGTTCAATCTTGAAAAGAGAAGACTTTGGGGGGACCTCATAGCTGCCTTCCAATACCTGAAGGGAACCTACAGGAAGGCTGGGGAGGGACTTTTTACAAGAGTGTCCAGCGATAGGACACGGGGAAATGCGTTTAAGTTCAAGGAGAATAGATTTATATTAGATCTTAGGAAGAAATTCTTCAGTACGAGGGCGGCAAGACTTTGGAATAAATTGCCCAGAGATGTTGTGGCTGCCCCCTCCCTGGAGGTGTTCAAGGCCAAGTTGGACGGAGCCTTGATTAGCCTGATCTAGTTGACAGGCGTCCCTGTCAGGTTGGATTAGATGATCTCTAAGATCCCTTCCAGCCTAGGCCATTCTATGATTCTATGAATTAAGCAGATAACCCTAACAGACTGTTATAGCTGGTACCATGCAAAAAGTTTCCTGCTTTTCAGTCTACATCTTGCATCAGAGTAACCATATGCTGTTATTATATTAACAATTATGCTCTGCTCTAGAAAATATGAGTTATTAATGATTTATCATCCGTTGTTCCATATGGTACCACGTAGTTCTTACTGTGCTTCAGTTTAAGTGCAGACTTTATTGCCAACAGCTTTGTTCTACTTTCCTCAAAGTTTGCTTTTGCGCAGTATGAATAGCAAGGAAAACTGCCAGAGGAAGGACAGAATTTTCACATAGCACCTGTTAGCACAAGAGCTGCACACCACTAGTGGTCACAGGGCCAACCAAGCTGATCAGTGCAGTTCCCCTTTCTTTTACGGACAGTGTGTCTTGTGGAAAAGTGGTGTCTGAAGTTTTACTGAATCTTTCTTTCAGCCTCCTGCTATGCAGGTCTTAGTCCAACAAATAGAAATGAGAGATTTCTCCAATTCATGAGGGCTATTCAAGTTTGGGAGTCACATATAGGGAAAGTTAGTAGGTGCTAAGTCCATTTTCAAACAGTTCTGGTTCAATTCTCCCCCTCTCTATCTTCCCCTAGGCATTAGCAGTCTACCTAGCCTAGCCAACTGTGATCTCTCCTTTTCTAGATGGCATTTACACCAGCTCATTTTTCACCTCCACGCTGGAATAGAGGTTTCCTGGGACTGTTCTCCTTTCTCAGAATTGAGGATGAGAGCTCAAATGTTCCTAGAGACTTTGTTAAATAGATTCTAGATGGTCTCTTAAGAACAGGCAGAGCTGGTTACTGATCAGGATGTCTAAACTAAGATGCATTGGTGCAGCAGTCTCAAGCCTTTTTTCATTCTCTCCTTGGCTGCAGGGAAAAGGCATTGTGTTAAACCACAACAATGGAGGCTCAAATATAGGCAGACTCAAGCGTAAATTTTTAATAAGATAACTTGATTCTTCTTGTGGGACCCACCAGTTCTGCCTTTTAATAAACCTGACACCAGACCTGCATCCCTGCACCCCTTAGAATATTGGGATTACTTTGAACCAGTGGAGCTGGTATTTTCTTTGTGCAATAGGTAGAGCAGCAGCAGCTGACACATTCCAGTATTATATTCTGCTTCTAGGCAATGTCTAACCTGTAAAGAACATTCACCAAAAAGAATCATCATGAAATCTTTCAGCATTCATATTACATAACAGCTGATTTCCTGTGTCTTTTCCCCATCCAAAAAAATAAGAAATCTTTTACATGTGCATTTACCTCGATTTCTGGATGTTGCCTATGTGGGAGTCACTGGGGGAAAGTACACCACTACTTGTTAAATTTAAAAATATACACTAGAGTTCTCATTGGGTGGTTTTATGAAAATATGAAGCAGTGAATTGGTTTGCTTGAAACTATTTATTATTTGGCTCCTGTTGTAAATGAGGATAAAAACACTTTCCAAGTACAAAACCAGAACAGACCATTTTTTTATATCAAATCATTCATCTCCCCCTCCACAGAAACAAAAAGCTATTTCTCTAGAAAAGTTGCAAAACAGACCAGACAGCCGATCTAAGAAAATTGAGTTTTGCTCATAGCAAAATGTGACTAGCTGGTAAGTATGCATTTCTTTACAGCAGCAGAGAGAATGGTATCTCTTTCTGCTTTATGTTTGTGGATTGAAATAAATAGCTACGGAGTTCTCAAGGTGAGACTGCTGTTCACCTTTATAAATATGTCTCTTTTCATATCTTAAAATTAAATTCATTTTCTGTATATGGAGAAAGGAAATTGAAGATCTATTGATAACTGGCTTTTTATGCACTTTGAGGGGCTTCTCTAGTCCCTTGTTACTAGACAGAATGACACACCACAGCACCACACTTTTTTTTTTTTCTATTTAACATATGTGGCTAGCAGCACTGTGTATTTTCAGCAGCTAGATGACTATGCTGTACTGTGTCTTTTTGTGTCCATGAGTTGGATCTTTCCAAAGCTCAGAAGTCTAATTCAAAGAAGCTATTAAAATGCACAGGCAGCAGAAATGGCAACCTGCAATATCTTCTGTGGTTCATGACGAATTTGAGCCATGACTTCTGACTCCCGTTACTTTGTGTGGGTGGTCATTTGACAAGTTATCTGCAGGGACATTACTAATACACTGATACTTCTATTTGAAGTCCAAGCCTATCAGTTAGAATGAAATCATTCTGAAGAACAAACATGTTTTACGAGGACAGGGAAAACTTACTTTCAAATGAAATTTAGGCTCATGAAATCCACAGCTCTGGCAAGTGTCTCCAATTGGCTGACCTACCCATCACCAGCAGTCTCTGTAGCGGGCTGAGGAAAACTATCAACAAAACACCTCATTCCCACGAGGATCAAAACATCCTGATTGCCAAAAATAGCCTCATTTTTATGACTGTAACCTGCCAGAGTCTAAATATGACTATTAACCACAACACTGTGGAGAAAAAAACTGCTTTGATTTTGCGAGGAGCTGAGTACTCACAGTTCCCCACAATATCATAGCCCTAATAAGAAAATCAAACCTGATATGGCCTGCAGTTGTCTAAGAAGAGCTACTCCAGGTATCTGCATGTACGTTAGCTGTAGGGGTACTACTTCACTGAATACAAAAGCCACCCAAACTGCTTGCATTAGTCTACATGTTATAGAGATTTTCTAAAAAAAAAACAACAAGAGAGGTATATCCTCTGATTGCAAAGAAAATCAGGCCTCAGTATAAGGTTGCAAAACATGATGTTCTCACCTTGTTTCTTTGAATGATTTTAACCAGATATAGCTGGAAAAATGGGATATTTTCGAGCAAATTTCAGTACCACAGGAGCATCTTTCTTCCACAAAGAATTTCTAAGCAACTACCAACTTCAGTTTCTCATCTTTGCAAGATGATTACAAAATCCCAAACTCTTCTTGAAACCTGCACATAAACCTTTCTTTTTTGTTCTGTAGTCCTCTGGATGAAAGCAGCCGTCCCTGCCTTCCCCTCACTCTACGTGATGTGTTTGATTGAATCAAACCTGGAGTGAGAGTGCCAAATTATGGTCCTAAACTGCTTGAGAAGAGCTTGAACCAATGTCCCTGATGGGTGCTTTTTCAAGTTCCCACTCTGTGTGGGGCAGCATTATGCATCATCCTGTCTAACTCACTTTATATTGGATTAGCTCAAGCCTGCTTCTATAAAACTGAAATATTATGCACCATACTGTATTGAATGGGCTGGATGCACACTTACGACTACATTTGAGAATGAAATAGGTAGACATTCTGCCCAGAATATAGTGTTCTATGCTACCATAATGGAGAAAGCAAATCAGTGTCACAAACAACTCTGAGGCATTTCTGTCGTTGAGAGAAGAGATTTTCATGGGGATTGACTGATCTGTCTCTGTACATATCCGTATTTCTTTGTGCATTGATCTATTTCCCAGGAGTTGTGCAATGTTTCTCCAGGTACGTAGCACAGATTGGAATCAGTGCTCTTATCAGCAAATCTTTGGATCAGAAGCACTGTGACAGTACACAGTGAAGGACTCACAGGAAATGAAAATGTGCTTTTGTTAACAAATCTATTAACCTCAGATGGTATTATACTACTTTGGTTTGAATTTATGTGCAAACTTTTGACTGAAATACTAAAATTTACCTGAGTTTCCTTCTCCCTATGACGGGGCATAATTTTATTATTCAGGTCATTATTATTATTATTACAGTGATAAGACTCATGATTCCACTCCCAGTGTAGTCTGTCCTTACAAAGAGGATTTGTGTCCTGAATGGCAACAGATTAATTAAACAGGAAAGTGAAGTGAATTATACACCTAATTGCAAAAGTACAAAGCCAGTTTCCTTCAGAGAAAGAAAGAGCATGTATTTACCTCTCCAAGTGGTCCCCAGCATGTGTAGTTTAAGATATAAGCAACCTGAGCATTACTTGAGATGCTAGGTTATATTTGAAATAATTTTATGTTTTGGTCAAAGTAGACATCAGTGAATGTCTTCTGTGGGGAGGGAAAGTCAAGGGAATCTCTACTGGCTGCAAAGCTGCCTGAGTCTAATACTGACTATAAGAGACCTAGCTCTTTATCACTGCTGATCTGATATAACTTTCCTTCATTCAAGTGCACCTAGCATCCCTTACGCCTTCTCGAATAGAAACATAATACTAAAAATAGAAAACTTTTATTAACTAGTATATAGAATATTCACTACCCTGCTTTCACTGTCTCCAGTGTATCAGTGGAAAATACATTGTTATGGGAATGTTACGATATGGCTTGCAACATATTCATTCTTCATGGAGAAAATAACAGATACGAAGAGAAATGAATTAAATTATGTCACACGAGAAATCTGTGTCAAAGTTAGGTTTAGAATTACTGTCCCCTGATGCATAATTCTGTACTCGAACCTTAGGAAGTTCTCTCCTGTCAATTATTAATAGCAATTTTTTATAGGTACTTATTGCATATGTGAAACAGGCTTCAAGCTTGCTTTGTACTCCTGTCATGACATTCTTGGTGCTCAGACATTTGGATGTTCATTCACCTCATGTCACATCTCTACATGTACATTGTCTGTACAGCATCTGTTGCCACAAAATCTCATTCTCCCAAAGGACAGCCAGGTGCTATACATAACCACACACCATCAGAAAATGTCAACATGTATTTGAATTTTCCACTTTTAAACCAAAAAGCCCCAATTCACTTTTGTCCACCTTAAAAGCAAAAGCAATGGTTAAAAGGACAGTTAAAATTCTCAATTAAGCTAGGTAACTGCCTGTTCTTCCTGTTAGCTCAAAAAAGCTATAATGCAAGCACAGAAGAAAACCTAAGATAAACATATTAGCCAAGGGCTATGGTGCAAGCCGTGTAAAATTGCACTAGTATCCAGTGTCTTCTGATGCCAGCAACATACATTTTAAAGTAAGGACGCATTTGTTTCTTTGACTTCGTAGTCAGCTCCTTCCTCTCCCTTCCAATGAATATGATCTATATTTGTACCTAGATCTGTGACAAACTTAATCTTTCTAGTCTTTCTTTGTTTTGTTTTCCATGCAAAATAGAGATCACACATTCTCCTTCATGGGAGCTTTGTGTAAGTAAAAATTTAAAGTAAAAAGTAAAAAAAAATGTGCATCACAGGTCTCACAGTTCTGTGAATGGACAGAAATGATCTAAACTATTCTTGCCTTCTCCAGGATTCAACTGTTGGTGACTCAGCATTGTCATAACTCCAGCAACCAGACAAGTCCTGTTTATGTTGTGCAACACCCTTTGCACTGCACAGTTGCTCCCAGCACTTCTCACAACACTTTTTCCTTGATTTCCAATTGCTGGCATTCCCTGCCTCCTGTAGGTCAGGTCCCTGACCCTTACCAAGGTTAGTGTGCTTGCTGGCAAGAGGGTCTACCTCATGGAAATTGGACAGCTTTGTCTACATCAGAAGTAAGTTTGCAGGTTTTTCCATTACCAAGCATTACTCGTAACAAACGTGACAATTACAAGGTTTTATAACAAATTGAGCCTCGTCGGAATCAGTTCTCAAACCTATTTTTATTCTTATCTTTTTAAAAGAGACAAAAAGTTAAAAATGGGGAAATACCACACATAGAGCCACCACCAAGTCATACTCTTCCTCCCTCAACAAGTCATACTCTTCCTCCCTCCCATATAACATAAAGTCTTGTCAAAAGCTTTCTTTTCACAAATAGAATAATTTAGTCTTAATAGCACCTACCAATGAGTAGAACTGATTCCTCCATGTGGAAAGGAAGCCCTTGCCAGCACAGATGAATTCTTTCTAATGCTGTTGATAGTGCAGCTGTATTAGTTCAAGACTAGGCTGTCGACCTAAATTAGGAGCCAGAGCACTGAAAGTGAAAAAGATATTGGCACATACTGCACATTTTGGCTCAAATACATGACATGCAGGCCAGGATGCATAGTACATGAAAGATTCAGAAATTAAAATCTTCACCCGTAATGGTTGCACAGGGACACGTTTTCACAGGGTTAAGCTGTGTGACATCCATTAAAGTAAACAGAATTTTAAAGCTTAAATCTTCTGTCCCACTTTCAAGATCTTCCTCATAGTAACATATACAGACCATGAAATACCACATTTTCTCCTTAAGACCTGCAATTAACAAAATGAGGAGTTAATCCATTTGGTTTTTTATGTACCATCTGATTCACCTTCTTAATATCATGCAAGCAATAAAAAAACCTGAATAAAGTACTTACTTTCTCAATTTTGGAGGGGCTTACTCTTGTACTTTTTTAAAAAAGGAAAGTGGAGAAAAATATACCTGAGTGTTCCATTTAGTATCTAATTTTGGTCCTGCTGCATTTCTCTCCATTTTTCAACAACTGTCATAACTCTGGGGTTAAGGACATGCAGGCTGAGGAGACAGAGTCTCCTAAATGTCCCTAAAAGTCACTTCTGTCATAAAAGAAAGTTCAAAATCTCTGAGACCGAATGAGATTTCCTTGGTTTTTGTTCTATTTGCATTGAAAGTATTACATCCAATTCTCAATCAGTCGAGTACTCGTTTCTCCTTGCCCAGTAAAACACTATCTTGAAGGAACAACAGGTCTCACTGCATCTGTTTACCACTATCTGTTAGGCCAGATTGTGAACTGTAAACTACAATCCTTTTATTTTGTGCATGTGTGTGGCAGGGCATATTTCTGGCTTTAAACTGCTTTCCACAGTTGAGTTTATACCCTAGCCAGGCTCCTGGGACATGCTAACAGAATGAATACAGAGCTAGCTGGATCTGTTTGTCCCTTGCAAGGCTGTATTTTGACAAAGGATGGTCCAGAAGCATGCACTGTGAATATGTGTGTAGTATATGTGATGGTGTACAAAGGCAGAACACAGAGACCATTTTTGCTCTCTCTGTTGCTGTTTTCATGTTCCAAGCAAGCAATACTTATAGAATACCCTTTGCTCCTTACACTCATAAAAGGTAGAAATGTTGGAATTTTTTTCTCTTTATTAATTAAATTAAAGCAAATTATTTTCAAGTCTATGTCATTGAGATACTATTGTTTGAACATATTCTTTCCTCTACGTTTTCTTCCCACAACATTACTCCACATTGTCCAGTCACCTAAATGTTTACCTAAGTACTTTTTAACTTCATTAGCACAGGATGTCTTGTTGTTTAAAGTGAGCACGATAGCATGATCTCAGTGACTTTCTGGCTATTTGCACATTTCCCACATAAAGCGTATTCCTGAGGAGCTGATGTACTCTGTGATGATAAAAAGGTTAACCTTCTGCTCCTGAGAGAGTCCAACAGCACCTTTGCGCACACATCAGGACAAGGTAACCTACGGATTCAATTTAGCAGCAGCAAGCAAGCAGTGTTAAAAACTAAAGGAGTGGCAAATTATTACGTACACATTAAAGGTGTGACAAGGCCCTAATATTTTTTCTAGGAGATTATTAACTAGCTTTAATAAAAATGCGCTACATGAATTCAGTTAGTGACACCTATCGTGAAAGTTCATAAACACATAATAAAGGCTTTTTGATGTTACAGTGGATTTGAGAATTGTTCCTACTAGCCCAAAATACAGGTTATCCATTTATAAATCTCTGACTTGGGCTAATATTACATGATTGAGCAGATATGATAGTTTTATTGCTAACAAAAGAGAGAGGTCCCTCCCTCATACCACTCCAGTTGCCTATTCCTTTCCTGACTGTACAGTTGCCTTCCCCTTCCTCCATATACACTAGCACTCATTTCATCCTGTGACTAATCAGTTTAACTCAAAACCTAACAGAAAATAAGCTGGAATAAAAAATTGAAGCGTTTTGCTAGGCTAATGGATTGGATCTGTCTGTGAAGGTCTAATGAATGCCAACACGAGTAGGAGCGCAGGAAGATAAAAACAACCTCCTCCTCCTTACCAAATTGCTAGATTTGTTCAGTTGCTTATTGATAGCATGATATCCCACGACAGGTGCTTCACCTATGAATGGTTTCAGAGAAGGGTCCATTACTTCACCAATATGGAGAGATGCAGCATGTGTCATCTGGACCAGACTTCCGACTTGCACAGTACTGGGGTAAGTGTTTTATGTCCAGCATAGCAATACAGACTCAGGTTCTCTGCATTCAAACTGCAAAAGCAATTAAGAAAAAGTCAACACGGATAGTTAGAATGTAATCTGTATGTGCACGATAAATGCTGTTAGGCTGTTTCTGCAAATTCCAGGTGCTTCACCGAACTGTTAAGTGCATCCTGAAGGTTGGTGATTGCGTAATGGCAAAAAGACAGATATGGAAGGCTAGAAAAGATATTCTCAAAAACAAAAGGAAAAGGCTGTGGAAAGAAGTTTAAGAATTGCAGTTCAGTTCATTCTGCTCTTTTTTAAGGATTGTGATAAAGTCATGATTTAGTGACAGCAGCACTTTTTGTATGGCTGCACAGCCATATAACTGCACATCATGTGTTGGCTAATTTTCAGCTACCTGCCAACAGTAAATTATGTAAAAATCTCAAGAGACCACGGATTTTTTTGCTATTGTTCAGTTGTTCATAACACAGTTTTCTGAGAGAGAACTGAATGTTTTTAAGGCTGAAAGCGAAATTCCATGTTTCTTTCTTAAGTGGCAGTGCAAGTTTAAGCAATCTCTGCTTTCAGCCCTTCCTTCCTTTCTCTACACCACCACATCCATTGTGCCAGTCCAGCTGTTTGTGCAGCCTGTGGTGAAAATGGAAACCATCTGAGAAATCCTGGGGCAGCAGAGAGGAATCAAAATCAAAAGGAAGCTTATAACAATGTGCGAATTAAGATGTATGAGAGACTGACCTTGCACTGGGACATTTGTGAGGTGTATGGAGGCCTTGTTAAGCTGACCCCAGAGGCTCTGAGGTCTGGGGAAGATTTTGCAGTTTCTTACCAAGTTTCAAAATGTGTCTCAAGTATCCTTTTTTTTTTTTTTTTAAATTCAAAAGCTCTTTCTTTACCTAGTGACCTTACTTTTAGCCATTTACCACTTGTAAGATTCCTTATGGAATAAACTTATTTGAAAACAAATCTTCTGGAGGCATAAAGACAGATCCTTAAGTGCCAATAGTCCCTTCTTTCTTTTTCTCTTCTCTCAGGAAGAAAGTTGAATTGTAGCTAGATATATGTTTATGTGAATGTTTACACATATATATGTATAGGTATAGGTAATGTGTACATATATTGCTTACAACATTTTTGCAAGTCACTCTTTTTTACATCAGGCAAGAAGATTGTCTTTTGTGTTGTGCTGCCTACGGGAGAGCAGAATATTCATGAGATCTTAATTAAACATGTTATTAAAATCTTCTTTATTTGTAATATTTTATACTTGAAGATAACTAAACACTTGATTTCTGTAAAGACCCAGGGACATTAACAGCCCATCTATCTGATTTGACAGTTTCTCCAGAGCGCCTCAGTTTCTCCTTTTTTGAGAACAAGAGGTTCTGTCACACTTAAATTCCACACTAAATGTTGCCCATTTACAAATCTATAATTTTGGAACACTTCACTGTCCAGATGCACTGCACATGGGAGGCTGGGTATCTGGTTTCCATTCCAGGGACCAGGCAGCAAAATGCATATCATTTAGGTGCTTTGAGTTTTTTGGCTAATTTCAAGTCTGTGAGTAATGGCTGGGACTGCTCATATACTTGACACTAGTCAAATGCTCAGGAGATTTACTACAATGTTAAATCACAATAACACAGTAGTCTACAACTCAGTGCTTTTAGTCACAAACTCTCATTTTTCTTCACCTCATATCCTCATACCCTCATACATTGAGTTCTCCATGCTTTTAAGTAATTATTTTTCTCCTTAAACCTTAAATTCATGGCACAATTTGCCTGTTACTTTACCCTAATAGTTTGTCTTCACACTAGACAGCTAAAATAAAATAATTTTACATCTTTCCCCAGAACATCTCAAAATGCTTTAAGAAAAATAACCAAGCTTTTCTGTATGTCAAAGTATTTGAGTGCTTAAAGGAAAATTGATTCTGACACAGCCCAAGTCCTTCTTCCCAGCCCAGCACTCTCTTGTCCTGATTCATTTCTCCTTTCTCCTTCTTCTCCTATGTTAACAAAACTTCAACCACCTTTCATTCATACCTCTCTTTAACAGCTATATCTAACTGTAGTCTATTTTTTCTAAAGGTTTGATTACACCATACTTCACACAGCCATCAAAATCTGTTTTCTTTCTGAAGTCCCATTTTTTCCCTTATCTCTTTATCTTTCTGGTCACCTACTACCTATTCAGTCTACACTTTGTCATTCATTGCGTGAGTCTTATTTCTGCAGTGTCTTTTTACTTCTTCCTTCTTTTAGTGAGCTTCATTTCAGTTCCACTCCTTTTTCTTAATTCCTTATTCTTCGGATTGCAAACCTGACTCTTTCTTTGTACATATTTCCTTTTTACCTGGATCAAAAATCTGAAAATCAACTAGACTTGCTTTGAAGGAAATTTCTTGTTTCTTTCTTTCCATATCATTTTTTGCTAATTGGTTCTTCTTTTAATTAGGTAAGACTGTCTCTTATTCTCAAACTTCTTGTGATGAAAAACACATTCTTTTGAATTAGGCATGAGACATCCAGAGGACATCTCAAAAGCAGAAAAAGATACGGGACTGTAGTGCTAGGGTCTGAATCATAGGCCCTGAACTGAAGTTGACCTATATATTAACCTCACGATCTCACACTATATAGTATTAAACACATATGTAAGGTATTGATAATCTATTTTAGCATATATAGGTATATTCCAATGCCAATCTGTAAAAGCTTTGCTCTAAGACTAAATGTGCGGTGGGAACCAGCAGGCTGATCTTTCTTTAGCTAAAGGCCAGATGCAAGGCTGGGAAACTAGCTGCCTCTTGCTTTGTTACAAGACTGTGGGACCAGAGGCCGGCTTTGGTGAGAAATATGTGATTAAGGACCGAAATAGATCGGGAGACTCCCTTGTATTCTTCCTTTAGTCCTCGACAAGCTGTGGGAGGAATCCAACGGAGCAAACAACAGCAGATGTTCCCGCATTTGCAGTAATGTAAGGTTGTTTATTTAACAGTAAATAAGCCAGACTGTCTTGCAGCAACTTTGGAGACCTCACCTGAGTGGACGCACTGCGTAGGACTTCCCAATTGCCAGGAGGGCTCTCCAGAATCCTCGCTGCAACAGGGGCTCCCCAGTGACTGAGGATCTGGATGATACTAATAGGGCGATTGGTGATGGATCTTTCTTCCTAACTATAACTAATCCTATACAGTAGTGGTTAGGTGCATTACCCTGCTTGTTCTCCTTGATGCTTAAAACTAGAGCATTGCCTTATTCTTGTAATGCTCTGAAATAGACAGTAAAATAAGCCAAACTTTCTGTTGGTGCCTGCGTCCTTTTCTGTGGGACACCCCTCTCCCTGGGCCAATTAGCAAAACAGACCGAAAACTAAGGAAGAACGTCTATATTTGGAGAATAAATTCTTTATCTTAACATCATAGTTTAAAGACTGTAGCATGTAAGCTCTCATTACCATTCTGTGTACTTTGTTGGGAAAAATCAACAATCAAGACCTGTATTGACACTGGTTTGATGCACATGTATAAGTTAATATTTTTCACTCACTTAGGACTAAGTAATGATGAATACAGTACACATGAAAGACATGGTGGTTCTGTCAGAGCTAATGAGAAATGCTTTACACCTCCTTTATCAAAAGGGATAAAGAGCTGCCCAAGGCATGACTTAGCAGCCATACTACTTTTAAAACACTAGCAGGTATCACAGTAGTTGCCTTCCCCAGAAGCGAAGGTGCAGGCTTGAATCATTTGCTGTCCCCTCAGCTCTCATCTACCTCATTGCAACACTTATTGATGACAGTGAGAAGCACTGAAGTATTTTTATTAATAATATCTGTAGTGATTATTATAGCCTGATTCTCTTATTCCACTAATTAAATTGCCAAGTAAATAATCTGCTAATTTAAGAAATTAGAATAGCAAGCAGTAGGATTTTTGAAAAACAGCATATTAGAAAATCACTGATTTTAAAATAGAGAATCATGAAGCTGCTGCTTACTCTCAAGATCCAAAAGTGTACTACTTGGCACTGGGATACTGACAGTGTGCTGTGACTTTGACTACCATTTCTTGCATCTTTCTTTCTTGGATATAAAAAAAATCAGATACTTATGAAAGCAGCTAAAGGTACTGAAGATTAGTAAAGTTCTGAGTTTTAGCAATACCACGATCATTCTAAAGAGTTCTTTGTCTTGGTAGAAAAGAAAAATACAGCATTTTCCTCCTTTTAAATTTACTGACATGCATGAAATATGAGCACCATCCAGTGGCAAAGGAAGTAAATCACATCTTCTATTTCCCAATTCCCTCTCTTTTTCCTCAAACCACTGAATCTAACTAGACCTTTAAATGTTTATATTAAATTTCCTGCATTTTTTAAAACTGGCATAACTATACTTCTGCAAGTTTCTCAAAGATGTTGTAGCTGTAGGAAGACTTTTTTGGAGTACACTGCATCCAGCTGAATAGTGCATGTTAAGTCTTTCATGGTGGCCAAGACATTTTTTTCAGAATATCTAAACCCCTGTTGCAAACACATCCTTCTTTTCAGTGCTACTGCTATCACAAACATAACTGATTCCTCTCCAGTGTGGCAAGATCTCTGTCACTCTTATTAGCACCACTCATCAGCTAACATATATCTGCTGTTCTCTGAGAAGAGAGCTAATATTCACCATTTTTTTCTCTCTTTTTTTTCATCTCTTTTTTCTCTGCTATCTTTTTTTCTTCTCTGCATGATACTCTGTGAGGTATTGATAAAATTGATAAAATTTTAATGTATCAGAAAAGACTAAAAACAGACAACAAGATCCGTATAATCTCTGTCCTGCATTTCACCGAATTAGAGAACCTCTGTTGAAGAGTACAGAGGTAATGACACAGCGTTTGTTTTTGCCACACTGATGCTGACTGGTTCTGTTACGTTTCTTTGGAGAAATCAGATCTCACAAAGAATATTAGTTTCAGAAACCTTAGGTCTTGTGCAATAAATTATACTGGAACTCTATTTTCACTTTCCACATGGATGATTTTGTTCTTTGGCTATTTCTGATTGTGTAAGACACAAACAGTAATTTTTTATAAATTTTTTTTAAGCATGACTGCTTTCACAATGATCTTTTCCTTAAAAAATAGGCAAATGAATTGTGGTTATGACTGACATGGCACACAAACATTCTTGCTTTTAAGTAGATAAATATTTGAAACCTCTCTCTCCTGCCCTCCACTCTCTTTTACTTCCTTTGATCCATAAGGACAGCAAGAAGCAACTTACTCCAGAAGTTAAAGTATGAAAGTATGAATTCCCTTGGTTTTAAGAGCAACTGTACATACAATTTCACACTTTGCTTCAGCTGTTCTTACATTAATATCCAAGTGCTTAGATATTACACTTTATAGCAATTATTTTTAATGTTTCTAAACCTCCACACTTAGTTATTTTTTTAGATCAGTCCTGCCTAAAAGGCAGGACAGACAGTGCCTTCATTTTTAGCCCATCAGACTACACCAGGTTAAAGGAACTTCTGCAAACGAGAATGTTCAGTCATGGTTAAAATCAAATTATGAATCGAACATCTGGCAGTAGGTAGGATAAGCCCATTCTGGGCTTCCTCAAGCCTGAAAAATTTTGTGAAGCTGTGGTAAGATATGCTAATTGGAGTTATTAGGAAGCGACTAATTGAGAAGCAGTAGTTTAAATGAGTGGAAAATATAAATACTCATTAAGGTGTTCAAGGAGACAGGAAAAAGGGCAGAAACAAGATATATATTCCTCAGCAGAATAATCTTCAGCAGTCTCCTTAAGCAGCATTAGTCCCCTTTGTGGTGCTTTAAATAGAAGCGTGACTTCTGCACTTGGATAGTTACCATCTCACTCATATCCTTTTTAACAGGTCTTGTGTAGCAGCAGAATTTAGCCATCACTTCACCTTTAAAACTAGGGTCTATATAGCTAAAAGCATATTGTCACTACAGGCAAGTAGTCCGTAAGACCAGGCTTTTGCTCTGCACACTGGGCACAGAGGGGATGCGTGTCAACTACCCTGAGCAGTCGTTGCCTTCAGCAGCCTGATGTGGTATGACGGTAGACATCTGCTGCTGCTCTGCCACAGCTGGAATATTTTGCATTAGCTTGCTCTATGTCTCACGGTGATCCAGTGTACCTGTACTACAAGTGTCAATTGACCCGTTATGAATAAACCAACAGCTTAAATTATGCCAGCTCTCTCCCGTGCATTCCGATATCTGCATTTCAGAGGACTGCTTAAACCCTATTTTATCTCACAACTTCTAACAAACATAAGATAAACCTGATAATTAAATATAGCTTTTTCTCAACTACTGCTACTAGTTCGACTTTCTGATGATTGGAAACTATTTCAACAGCTCTCAGATCAGAAATGTGAAATTATCTGGGATTATCCTCCAAACCCAAAAGTTATCTCTAAGGAATTTTATCAAGTTGCAAAGTGTTTCGATTTAAGATTTCATTCCTTTTCATTTTTTGGCGCAGCTTTCCCACACTGACATGCTCAAAACTGTACTCTTGGAAGCACACAGTTGCTGAGATTTGTATTTACCTCAAATTAATTTGGTTCTTTGTCTGATGCTGGGATGACGTAACTAAGTTATAACCTTTGTTTATTAAAGGTAGTGAAGCTAACTTTAAAGCTCTTTAAGATAAGTAATAACTTATGTACTAGCTTCCAGCGTGTCACACCAGTTGACAGCATTACCACAACTACTGTATTCACAGTAAAAGTCTTTGTCCAACAGTTTATTAAGATGACCAACATAGCACCTTTTTTTTTTGCCAGGTTCATTTTAGCATCTCTGTTCAGCTGGTAAATGCTATTCTTTCAGACAGCCCACCTGAGGGAAAAGTAGGCTGTGCGTAAGTATATTAGGAAATCACGGAGAAATACCTTGTCAATCTCTTTATTCATAGGTTAAAATGTAATGCCATACAGTTCTTAACAATTACTGACTGAAAAAAATTATCTGCATAAAACAGAAGCAAAACTGAAGGAGACTAATTAAAAAAAGCCATCTTGCTTCAACTTTTGAAATGATTACATACAGAATAATATACATATTTACATTACAAGTATATTATATAAATATAATATATATGTAATCTGGAAACCACAATAAATATCAAGAAGGTCTTTTTTAGGCACACAGCATAGAAAAAAATGCAGAATCTGCACAATCCTTAAGATTCTTGGAGTGACTCACTCTAACATTGTTTTCACACTGAAAAAGCAACTATTTTACACAAAATATACAGCCACAGTTTATGCAGTCCCCAGTGAACAGGGAATCCTTCCTCATCTTCCTGTAAGTCTACTCCTAGATTTTCTAATACTATTGCTCTATACAGCTATTACATAAGAAAATAGTTTGCGGGTTTGTTTTTTACTCAGCTAATAGCCTAAGTAATTATCAGTGCTAACAAAATAAGTACAGCATATCTACATAAGGTATGTACAAGTGTTTACACAAACACGGGTTTGGTGAACTACTTCTGAGCTCACTTTTAATACTGGGGAGTTAACGTGAAAGCAGAAGAAAAGGATTTTCAGTGATATTACCTCAGAAACACTTTACCATTTGAATAAGACCTGGACTTCAGAGATAGAAAGCTTTAAATTTAGAAATAATTTAAAATCTTGAATTCTTGGCTATGCTGGCAGATGTAGACTGCCATTGATTTTGAATGTGTTCCCTTCAGTGCAAAAGAAACCCCAGAGAATTAATCCAAAAGGAGTTTTCTCAACCTGTATGTACAGTCATGGCATTTTAAAGAGTGTTGCTATGGAGCACCTGAGATCGCACCCTAGTACGTGAAGCTGACCACTTCTCGTAGGAGAGCTGTGATCAGTGAGCGAGGAGAAAGAAACAACTTTTTTTTCCTGCAGTTACAAATCAGACTCCGGCATATCAGGCATATCTGCCATCAGGTACCCAATACCATAACGTCCATTTGGAGCAGTGTCCAGAGTTGGTGATCCAGTCTGTTTTCTATATATGTTTTTGCCAAAATTGGGAGAGGGCACTTCACTTGGACTCTTCCCATGAATCAGACTTGTATTATCTCCCTCCAGATTAACAGGCTCCTTTATTATCCGGCCTCTTTTGTAGGATACAGATGCTAAGCTACCAGAGCTGTCATCGATAAGGTTGCAACGGCGCACCACGAAGACTATTGGGACTGGCAGGAAGGCTAACACCATCAGAGATATGCAGACAATCATTCCCCATGTTGGATAGCTCTGGAACTCTTCCGTGGCCTGAGTAACCCAAGAGAAAAACTATTAACACATCCTTACTCAAAAAAGAGTAAACCCGCAGTCCTCATCAAGGCCTGCATTTTTCAAATGCAGGCTCATCTTTTTGTTACCTTGAACCCACAGTGTGGGCACTACTACCTCATGGAGATGTAGGATTGCCATCCTTCTGTCAATGACCAGGACCAAACACCGCCCCACAGTTTGAGATGCTCAGAGCACTCAAGCAGAAACCAAATCAAAATTTTCACGTTTGGCTTTCTGCTACATTTGTCAGTAGTTTTTCCCTAATCCTTCACAGGATGTTCAGAACTGGTAGCTCTGCCTGGAAGATGTGTCCTTGCTCTGCAGGCTAATAGGCAGAGACTGTCTCAGGTCACCCTGTGGAATTGTTCTGCTTTGTATAAACTTCATTTAAACTGCAATACATTTACTGGGGCAGTGACTACACCCCACATCTCTGCTGCATCTGTGAATCACTAGCCAACAGACTTCAGCTTGCCTGATTTTACACAGAAAGTAATGGTATGCTTGGTATTCTTTGATATTTCTCTTTTTAATTTTTGAGGGCAAGTATCAAACATAACAGGCATGTTTCTCTGAGAACCTCAAGAAAATAGAGTGAGTGTCTGGTTAGAGGCAGGCATCTACCCATAGAAAAGCCAACCCCTTGTATTTGAGTTTTTACAAATCATTCTTACCAGAATCAGGTTTTAATGCAGCTGTTACCTACAATGTGATATGTGTTCCCACAGGGGAAAATTTGTGACATGACTGAATCTCAGTATTTAATTCCACATAAAGAATTGATGTGATGATTTATTCAGTGTTATCACCCAACTATTTTCTGCCGTAAAAAAAGATTTAATGAAAGTGAACACCCTTTCCTAACCTTAAGAATTTCTTCAATGTACATCAACAAACTAAAAGTCACAAAAAGCATGAAGGTTCTTGTCAGTTAATTTTAAAACAGAACTACTCAAAATACATTAATATTACTTGAGATAAAAACAATCATGTCATTAGCTATACTGATTTTGAATTCCTAATGGAAAATCTTTTGTCTTTTCATCTATTTCTGAAATACTTCAGATATGATCATTATGATGATGATGGCACCTGTTATATACGTACCGTATCTTCAATCCAAGCATTGTAGCCAGGAGGACTTAATCCCATTTGGACAATGCTAGCTACCAGCAAACATAACAGTACTAAAGGTGAAACATACTTCCACATGTAGTAATAATACTGGCTTGGAGAAAACCCAAGCATATCTTTCAGATCCTCCATAAATCTGTAAGAGGAGTAAAAGGATATTGTTAATGCATACACTGAGATGTAAAGTTCTATAATTGACACACAGCACCTAATTTCAGGGTAAGGACACACCGAGAAAACGCACATACAGAAATGGCTGCAGTTTAGATTATTTGATGGGATTACAAATATAGCATGTATTACTAGTTCAAAACAGATGAACAGAACAAATCACCATGCAGTGCAGTGACCTAGTAAACTGCTTGCTGAACCATGCTGGGGTTATATTTAAATTCACCTTTCTTTTATAAGATCTTTTTTTTCATCTTTTTATGTTGTCTACTGAGGCATGTGTCATTACTTTTCAGGACATACACAACCAGCACATCTTAGAGATTTTGAAAAATTAATTTCAAACCCACATATGTGCTGCAGTGTAAAAAATAATTTTATGCATAAGCTGTGGTTTGCATCATGTAAGTTGCTGAAATAAAATTTTGTGAAGTTTTAAATCTGCCTCCTTGTGCCTCAGAATTGCAAGTTCTGATACGAACATAACGTCTATTTTTGTACTCTTGACGAAGGAGTACATAGTTCCAGAGCCAGTAGAATAAGACATAATATTTTTAGAATTAATTCTTTTGGAGTGTGCAAAAGCGCTGATTCTGTTTTAACTCTCTTGTGGTCCCACTCCCTTTTGAAATGTGTGTCTCAAAAAAACTCTTATAGCAATAAAAATGTTTTCAAAGCTGTTACACATGTGAAACTACTATCATATAAAGTCTCAGAAAAGTTTTGAACTGCCTCATTTGGGGTATTCTATCCTTTGTTTGCGCTGCAATGAAAATAGTTTAAAAAATTAAATTTATAAACACATTGTGCCCTCTCTGGGTAGCCTTTTCCTTCTGGGACCTCCAGTTCTTCATCCAGTTGAACACAAATCTATTGTCTTTAACGTCTTTCATCAGCCCATCCTATTTATCCACTTTTATCCACTTTTAAAAGCTACCAAGCTCCTTTAGCACTGATTCCAGTGCAGCAGATTTTCCTTCTTGGCTACAGGGATTCACATGTTGTCTTTTTTCCATCCTTTGGCTACAATCCTTTTGGAAGCCACAGGTTTGGTTTTTCTATTTGACCAGAGACAATGTATCTAACGGATCTTCATATACAAGGAGGACCCCTTGCTCCTGTCATAGACAGTGACTTGATTCTTGCAGTTTTTCCAAACAGGAATGCTAGGTTCCCAAGACAGGACATTCTGAAGAAATATATACTGGAAGAAATACCAGGAATACTCCAGAGGGAGGTTCAGGTGGCTGCTATGAATGATAAATTTTGCTGTTAACTTTTCACTATACCCTGTCAGAAACCCTTTTGAAAGTACGAATCAACTGCACTCTGATTCGGGAGCAAAGTATCACCACATTTTAGCTACACCTAAACACTAACTTCCTCGCATGTAAGTTGCTGACTCCCTTCATAGTGGAACTATTCCTGACTGGCCATTACCAACCTGAGAACAAGGTCATCTGTTTCATCTTTTGCTTGCATGTGTAAAAATATCTACGTGGTGTTTTCATGTCCATGTGATCAATTATATAATTATACACGCAGCTCAAGCAAGAATTCTACTTTAATGAGTAAGGAGACCAGGCCTGACTTGCATAGACCAGAAACAGTGTCTGGAAACCATAAAATCAAATCTTCTTATTATAGTTTTATTTCATTATGGCGAGGGACTGGTTGATTACTCAGATTGAAAAAGAGAAAAGTCAAATGAAAAAACATCCATTCTATGTCACCCTTTGTACATGTAAAGGAATCACAGATGTTTCAATTACTTCAACATGCTACTATAGCAAACTGGTTTATCTGTGGATGGCATGAGTTATTTTTTATAGAAACCCTCCTATTCCTTAAATATGGCACACACTGATCTCAGTGAACACATTCTGAGTGATCTGAGTCATAAGATGTAAAAAAATTAAACGGACTTTATGGACTTTCAATCATCACTGATAGAAGATCACTTCACGTCATTGTCAACCGTGCTGCTTCCAACTAGTTTTTGGCCCTGTTCTTTGCTATCTTCTATTTCCTTTCTCACAACTAACGCAAGGAACTATTAATTGCTACAACACTCCAAACTATATCTAACTCAGAAACTGAAACTTTCTTATTGTTACTGCCATTAGAGCTTCCTTTGTTCCTTTCTCAGGCTGCCTGGAATACTGCAGATCTGTTTAGAATACATACCCTCATCTGCTGCTTAGACCACAGTTATTACTTCTTGAAATCTTTCTCTTGCTCTCTTATTTCTGTATAAAATCCTCTTACTTGATACACAGCCTCCTTCCTAACTCTGTAATGTTGCCTCTTTTACTGCATTCTCCTCGCTTTGGATCAGTTGCAATCAGTCTTTGGGTTTCACTATGCTGTCCTGATGCATTATGTATCTTGCTCCAAATCACTTCTTAAAACCAGACTAGATTCATGGCCAGATTAACCCACTTCCCACTTGCCTATATTTATGTATACAATGGAAATACTTCGCTCATCACAATTAAAACAGTAATAATTATTGTAATGAATATTGTTGGTATGGACAGGGGCATACATTTCCTTCACTTACTTGTCTATTCCATAAATCCGTGTGACTGCAATATTCTCCAAAATGACCACAATAAGCAGGGGCAGTGTAGCTGAGTAGTCATCAAACATCGTCACAAAGTAGTTTCCAGAGCGCTGCACAAAGATCAGGCCAATAAAAAATGCTACTAAGCAGCAGATGACTGGAATAAAGGACAGAAATCTGAGCTGTAGTTATTACAAAGGAAAAGGAAATAGAGTTTGAAAGAGCAAAGATATACTTTAACACATTATTTCATATGAAGCTGATGTTTTACTTTTTAGGGGGTCTCAATTATAAGAATATGAGAAATCCTACTGACTTTCTTACATAACAGGAAAGTTATAAAATTAGAATTAGAGCAGTCCTGATCAAGCAGTAATGATTAATCAAGTGACTATTTCTCATCAAACATGTAACTTAATGTGAATGTAAGGCTAAAATAAAAAGAACTAGTAAGCTAAACATTATACATCATGTTATTTGGTCATTAGCATTTAGGAATTTTGGACTTTAGAAGTGAAATTTAGGAATGAGAAAAAACGAATTTTCAGATTGCGATTCTAAAAAATATAAGGGATGAATAGACTTCCCCTAGAAGATCATTCACAGTATGAAGTTTTATTAGGATCTATCAAAATGTATATGAGCACTAAGCATTGTTTCTGACCCCACTTCTTTTTAGGGGCAACCTGAAAAAAATTTCTTGAACATTTGATCCTGCATAATTAACCTCCATGCATTTTTTTCCTATTAAATTCATCAAGAATAGGATCGAATGCTGAAGTAGCCATAAAATAAGTCAATCTTCAATAAATTGTGAAATCCATTTTAGGCTGAGCATGAATAAGACTGATTCTCCCACCTGAAGTGCCGTTTTTTTCCCCCACTGGGAACTTAGGCTAATGATACACCTAAGGAGTCTAAAATTAAACAAAATTCATCTGGGACAAAATATAAAATATCCTTACAGAATATACCCATTGCATAAATCCCTGATAATCAATTAGTATTGATTACAGTAGTGAAAGGAAGACAACAACATTCTTTTTTAAATACTGTGGTGGAAGAGCAGTCACTTTTTTCAACCTTGTTGGAATTATTGTTATAATGACTTTCAGAGAACAGAAATTTATAGAATGAAAGAGATCATTACAAACTGATGTGAACTCCTAATGCCAGATAATGAAACCAAAAGAACACAGATAAAATATCCTTGACCTGAGACTCATCTTTCACACTTGGTTTTATTACTGACCCTGAGAAAAGAGTAAGACAATGAGAACTGTGCATATGTGAATGAAAAAAATCCTTGCTGTTCTCATGTTCTCTCACTAGGTCTTACCATTACACACTATAAAATGCATTAAACGAAGGTTCTGGTAGGTATACTCATATTAACTCTGCACATACACATTCTGATCCTGATTTGGATATATTTGAATGTAAAATACTTTGAAGTAAGAGTTGGTTTCCCTGAACTCAAGAGGGACTGAACTGGGACCATAGTGTTAAAAAGCTGCAAATACGCTCACGCTGTGCAAAAATTGAAGATTTGTGGTTTTAAGCACAAATTCTAGTGCAGGCATAATGCTTGATAAATCCCAAATATTACATCAAGTATAACCCAGGCATTTCAATTTTATAAGTTAATTATAAAAACACCACATTGAGTTGTAATCCTTTGAGTACAAGTGAGTTTAGCAAAAATCATGCATCCATACCACTCAAAAAAATTACAAGAGAAAGGCAGTTCTTGACTTTTCCTTTATCTTAATAGGTTCTTTTGTCAAATGTAATAACAAGGAATTACTGCAAAACGCTCCATTACTCCAGAGTAATGACTATATATCACAGTATTTGCATATATGATTAGGCAAAACAGCCAACTTCTAAACGTCTCACTGGTTATTCAATACAAATTTAGGATCTGGTTAAAAAAAATAAAAAGACAGAAAAAAAAACCCAAAGTGGTCCTCAGTAGGTTGGGACTACTGAAAAAACAGTCGATTTATCTTTATCAAGAATTTTATTCTTAGTTCTAGCAAAGAAAAAAAATACATTTTATGCTGATGTTCCGTCTCAGAAGGAGAAATTTCTAGAAGATCATAAGAGTTATACATAATTTTAGGCATTTAAATTTTTTTTTTAAAAAAAAAAAACAACCAAAGAAAAAACCCAAAGAACATCTTGTTTAAGACCCTTTCCACATTCAATGGAAAAATGTGTTCCTCTAGAAAGTACCTGAACTGATTTTTAATCTAATAAATATTCCATCATAAACTAAGATTTCATTTGGCCTGCTTAGGAGTAACTTCTAGTAATTGGCACTGTACTTTCATTCTTCCCTTTGTTTCCCTGATGTGTGACACAGGCTGGAACACAAAGCATTCTGGAAGAGCTCATACAGAAATTTCTAACAAAAGATCTCCTTTAAAATTTTAATTCTAGAATGTTCTTGCTCTTGTAACATTCAGGAAAGAATTTTACTTTTGCCTGTACATGGAAGAACAGTCTGGAATACAGTGACTTACTGATCTGTAAAATGTCAGCACTGAAAACTTTTATCTCAAAAAACAAGGCTTCAGGCTCTCAAGAGAAATATAAATTCGCTTACTGCTCTAGTGAAAAAAGAAAGTTTGTGTAACTCACCAGTAAGAATTTCTTTCCTGACTTTGAAGGTGTCAACAATGGGTGTGATGATGCCTTCAATGGTTCCAAACATACTTCCAAGTCCCAAATTTACCAACATGAGGAAGAACATGACTGACCAGAAGGGAGAAGCAGGGAAGTGAGTCATTGCTTCTGTAAAGGCAATAAAAGCTAAACCAGTTCCTTGAACTGCCTGTCAGTGAGAAAAAATCCACATTATTATTCATGGAGAGTATGTTTTTTGTAGTATGAATTTCGTGTTCATGCAATGTCTTTGATTAAATCTTGATGGTAGAGTGAAAGTTGCTATTTAATATGCAACTGCAAACAATGCTATTTACTGATACACGGGATTTGCCTGAGAACTTGTAACTCAATAGATATTAACAACACATTTCTTTCATAGAATCATAGCATAACAGATTGGAAGGGACCTGAAGGATCATGTGGTCCAACCTTTCTTGGCAAAAGCACAGTCTAGAGAAGATGGACCAGCACCCTGTCCAGATGAATCTTAAAAGTGTCCAGTGTTGGGAGAATCCATCAACTCCCTGGGGAGATTATTCCAAAGGCTGATTCTTCTCATTGTGAAAAATGTTCCTCTTGTGTCCAATCAGAACTTCTTCCTCTCTCTCACTGATAATTTTGCATGAGATCTATTATACTGGACTGCTACAAAATACACTCTGTTTCTCCATTAAGTATAGAAAGGACTTCACTTCTATACCTATTTGTTTCAAACTTAAATGGCAAGAATACTACAGAAATTTTTAATGTCTAAGTCACTGATTTGACATTTTAGTTTCAGATGCTGGTGCAACTATACAAAGGCCAGTGTTTAAAACTGGAAGACCCTCTGAAAAAGATAGAAAAATATCTTATTTTCTACAGATCTGGCTTACTGCGAAGATTTCAGAGTGGGATGGTATTCATTAAACAATTATCTCATCATTAAAGAATGGTTTTTACTTTCTAGTGGAATGGTATGTACATTTAATAACAGTATCTTAACATTAGAAAACATAATAATTTAAGATGTCGAACATGTACACCTCTGTATAAATATTTATCCATTCATAATCTCTGTATTTAAGACTTACTTATTACTCTCACCTTATTAAGTTCATCTTCAATTTGACAAGATTTCAGACCAAGAGAATCAAACTCTTCTTCTTTAACTTTCTGAATAATGTCATAAACTAAATTGTAATCTTCTGCTGTAATGCTTGAGAAATTGATATGATGTGGGATCATATCCTGGCTCAAATTGCCTACTTTCAAAAGTTTTAAAATCTTCTCTGAATTTCTGTAAAACAGAACAAGCCAGAGTAATCAAATTCAATGATCTGTTTTAAGTCATAAATGAAATATACCAAAAAATATTTATAAAAAAGAAATGGATATTCGTACTGGATAACACATTTTTCATTTATGATATTAGCTTTGAAGCCCAGAACTGCAAACACCACCAAAGTTGCCAGCACAGAAGTGAAAAAATTGATGAAGGACACCAGTACAGCATCAAAATGGCAGTTGTTGTCTCTCTTGTTGTAGCTTGAAAAGGCAATGACTCCACCAAATCCAAGCCCTAAGGCAAAGAACACCTGAGTAGCAGCTTCTCTCCAGACCTTGGGCTCCAGCATTATTTCAAGCTGTTTGAAATTAGATATAATATATGTCAGGTATAAAATGCATTGCTATTATATGAAAAGACAACAGAAAAAAAAAAAAGAAAAAAAAAAAAACAAGGAGACAACCTATATCATAAAATGCTAATACTCCACTACAAACATATTTTCATTACAATAAAATGAAAGCTAAATTTGATACCTAAAGTTGAGCGAAATTACAGGCCAAAATTTCTATTTATTTTGTATGATCTAATCATCCAAAATGTTCCCAGCAATGACACACTACTGGAGCTATACGATAATGTAAATAGCAGCTAGTTATACTGAGAACATCCATCATCTCCTGTCTTTTTTTTTTCAGTATATGTGTTGACAGTTGTTAGAATTAAGATGTGTTTTGGGATGATCAACTCTCTTATAAATGCATTAAGTATGTTTAAAGTTGCCTTGTTACTTTCTTTTTAGAAAAAAATGCGATACACATGCTTATGTAGAATTCTAGTACATGCAAATATGTAAAGCAAAATGCAACATATGAAATAAATACTGGCCACCACAATCAGTACAGTCCGCGAGTCAAATCTCCCTTAAGCCAAATGCTTTGAATTTCCCCTAGGTTAAATGGGTCATGCGTTTGAGGGACAATTAAGGCTTTTATCAAAAAAAAAAAATGAACTGTACTGCTCATTCAGATGACCATACGTCAAGAAATATCTTTGTTACAAAGTTATGAGTCATCATCTGCCTATCTCAGATTCTTCTAGATTCCAAATCATATACAAGAAGTACATGCAAAATTTAAACATTAGATTTTTTCAAGTTGATTCAGGGTCTCCATTCATTTAACAGTGAAAGACCTTACATCTATGCATGTAAATTTTTTTTAAACCTCAAGCTTACCAAAACTAATAAAACTAAAAAGTATCAGTATAGATACCAGCATCATTAGAGCGACAGTCTACTACGAGGAGAAAAAATCTGCCATTGTTGTAACATTTCTAAAACATTCCCCCTATTTATTATATACAGGTAACAGATACCTTCTTTATTAATTTATATATAGCTAAAATATATTTTAAAGGGTATTTATTACAATAAACTCATTCCTTACAATTTTTGTTGGAATTATAATGCACAAGTAGCTATTGCACACAGTTCAGCCTGCCTGTACCACACAGCCATGCTAGAGTTTTTCCACTGGAGGGAGCTCGAGGATTATTCTTAATTTTATCAACGCCATAAACCATTGTCTCACTTTCTGCAACAGATCATCTGGTATCATCAAAGTACGTTCTCAGGTATACATTGCGTAGCATTTTAAAATGAGCTTGTAATTGTATTGCTATTATAAGATACTTTCTATGAAATCTGGGGGGGTCCTGTATTTAAGCTTGATAACGTCCTACAGATTCATTGCCCTGGTTGACTTCAGTGGGCTTTTCCTGTAGCTTTCATTAGTTTTTAATTATGGTTATTATTTAGAACTTCTAGTTTGTTCATCAAGCACACCAAACAAAGAAACTCTCCTTTTCTTCGTTATCCCTCCACTCTCTCACCTGCACCAATGTGTACCAGTCCTCTGCTGTGCTTACACAACTCTTCTGCGGGAATGTGTTGTGATCATCTACGGTTAAAATGTTTGCTGAACCAATTGAGACCGAAAAGGTGTTTCCCCCTTCCCTCTCATGCCTATCTACCTGGATAATTTTCAAGCTAGATCAATTTAGCAATCCTTTTTACAGTCTGTCTGCTCAAATCAACTGTTAGCACAATAGAGGGAGTCTGAATTTCTTCAGTTAGTTTCATATGAATCTACAGTCCAAATTAGTGCTCAAGTACAGAAACAATCCGAGATTATAATAAAAATACTTTCGAGTGTTTATATTCACATATAGTGCACGTGACAGACAGGTGAGGTATTCTAACATCAAATTTAAACCACAACTTAAATTTTGAGATACAGAACCGGTAAAAGAAATTTAAACCAATTTTTCTTTCAAGTTCATTTTTCTGAACACCTGAAATAATTGTACAATTAAGTTATAATGTAACTATAAAGTCAGCAACAGCTGCAACTTATTTTACGTCTAACTCATGAAAGATTAAATAGTAAAAAGAAGAGGTGTTGGTATTCAAGAGGAGTTTCACTGTTTACTTTCCCTTAGTATCTAATGGTACTTCCCTAATTAAAGAAAGGATTAACACTGCAGTTCAGAAATCAAAATTAAAACTTCAAGAGGCCCATATTCCATCTTTCCTACAGACTTCATCAGCAAGCATTACAATTCTCTGTTCCTCAGATTTTCCAAATTTGCCTGAGCAGCCTGCAAGTTCCTGCAGAACCACAAGTCTCTAAAGCAGTGATAGCAAGTGAAGCAGAACATAACTGCGTATTACGATGCAAGAAATAACGTGACAGCCAATAAAGGCTGTTTTTATAGAATAACAGTCCTGCAGAGACTCAAAACACCTGGAATCAATACAACTGTCAACAAGCTGCCATCTGGCATTAGCCACTACGGGCATTGATTTTAATCATCTTATTATTCGGCTTCAATCTTGAAACATCAGTCCTGTTCTGCTCGACTGTATTATGAAATGAACCTGTTGGAAAGTCCATTTCATAATACACTATGAAGTAAAGCATTACGCATTCCTGAGTATGTCTCTAACTATGCAAACATGCTCTTCCTGTAGTACAGATACAGTTACAAGCATTCAAGATGTGTGTGGTTAAAATTTAGGTCTTCAGGCTAGACAGGGATTGGTAACATCCCTTTTCACCTCTATAGTTACAAAAACTGAAGTTCTGTAAGGCACATTTCAGGTAATAAAGCTGACAGTAAAAAAAAGTGTGCTTAGACCTGCTTCTATCTTGGCATAACAACCATAAGGAAAGGTGAGTGGTGAGTACTTACACTACTTTAATAAAGACAAGTCTCCTCTACTTTGGACTATTATGCAACCAGCATTAATTTATTTCTAAAAAGGAACAAATTTGTCCTCATTCAAAAGGGACAAGTTAATTATGCAAAGCCATGACAGGGTTCAAGGTAAGGCATTTCACTGTGACATCCCAGAACCAGGTATCAATCCCAGAGAAAGGCGAGATTTAAGATTCACCTCTCTTTTCAGTATTTGGAGTTTTCTAAACATGCTGAATTCTGTAAATAGCACTTTCTTTTGCTTAATTTTGTAAAGGCATCTAACTCTGGGAATAATTCACCTAGGGGAGGTAACTCTACACAGAACCTTGGAACACTTAGAGCCTTTAGACCTTACGGCTTGATATTGCGCCACTGAGGTCAACAACAATTTTGCAATTTAACCAAACAGAAATATGGCCAAATGTTCTATAAAGACAATAAGCTTAAATGATAGCATTCATAAATGGTCAAACTGCCACTTAAAATACACTGCAAACAGAAATTAAGCACATACCTTAGGTGTGAACATGTGACGAATTCCATCCACTGACCCATTAAGGAGCAGTCCTCTGATCAGAAAGCATAAAAGGACCACATAAGGAAAAAGGGAACTAAAATACATGATCTGAAAAACATAAAGAAGAAATTTAATATGACATCCATGGACTTTATTTTCAATATCTTCATTCACTGCTCAGTATCCTTTGGATATATGACTGATAACCATATGCTCTAAGAAATATACAGAACACTTTTCATTGCCCTTGTGTCTGCAGAAGAAAGAAAAATCACATGACTGTAAAACAAATTCTGTACTGTATTAAAACAATACGGTTGCCACTGTGCTGACTAACTGATAACAAACTGCTTGGCTTCCAGGGAAAATCAGTGCAAATTCAATGAGATGACGACAAGCACACAAGTGGACTGTGTTAGAAACATTTCACTTTACAAATGCACTTTGATTCAAGCACACAGTATGGGAAAGATACACAGCACGAATACAAACTCATTGTGCCTTCAGAAGGAGAGAAGACAAGAGTCAATTGAAAGTACATAACCAATGGATTCAAATCATTGAGTAATGCCTACTGCTAAAATGAAAAAAACTAGTAATCAAACACTATCTTTCATTCTCCTTCATTAAAAAGCAAATCTATTCTATACTTAGAAGTTTAGTCCACTGATTCTCTCACTAAACTTGCTAGCTGTTTCTCTAACTGAAATACACTAATTTGGACTCAGATACACAGTGATTTCCATCTCAGTGCCAAACTTTTTAATACCAAAGAATTTTGCTATTAGAACAGATTATTTTTCATCTGAAAATCCCACCGAGACCAAGAGAGCTAGCAAGCCATTCACTAGCCAATCCAGCTGCCTGCATGGAAAGGAAAAAAGACAAGGTGACATACTCAGATGCAAAAGGACGGTTAGTCATTAGTCAAAAGAAACAAACTGTAATTCTGAAAAGCAGCTGCATTAAGCACAGAAGTATGGATAGCAACGACAGCAACAATAAAAAGAAAAATGGGAAGGCATATTGAGACCTGGGTGCACTGCAATCATACTGTGCGTACACAGGGAAACCTAATTCCTTAGACATTCAGAAACACACAGGCTTACACTGCACAGTAAAACCTGAGGTACAACTCTTTGCAAGACTTATGTTGACGACAACAGAAATAATTCTTCTTCAGATCTCGATTCCCACTAAATAACTACAATTCCCACCAAAATTACTACAATTTTAATGCTTAACTACTAACATTCCTCTACTTGAGACTATACAAATACTGGGGTGAGTCACACCTTCTAACCTGCTCCTACAGATTTCCCGAGAGAATAAATAGAGGGTGTGGTGAACAAAAATGTCACTAGATGTTTAGAAGCATGACACCGTCACTTAGGTGAACAGTATACTTACCTTGCCTGAAGACTGAATGCCTTTGATCATGGCTAGGCATACCATGACCCAGGCAGCCAGCAAGCAGATAGTCATCTTCCAGTTTAAACCTCCGCTCTCTGACAGAGAGCTGGAAATATTCAGCGCTTCTCTGTACCAGTAAAAAGTGGTTGCAGAACTTTTTTCACACTCTGGCTCCACAACTGTCAAGAGATATGAGCAAGTAAACAATGCGTTCAGGAGAGATGAATTTTCCCAACATTTCATAACACTGTTCTACCGACTCTCAATAATTCTAATTGTGCAGTTAATCATTTACTGAGAAACTAAACTCAGAGAGTCTTAAGACACTGTCTAAAAGAAAAAAGGATTATTATTGGTGAAAGGTTATGGTGTATCTTTTTAAAACACTCTTTTGTGATAATATGTTCCTATGCATATGGTCAATCTGAGTCCTAGACAGTTTATTTTTCACTGAAGTACTAATTAATAGGCAGACCTAGATGAAAACATACGTTCCATTTATCATACATAAGATTCGATTACCTACATATGATACTGTGACATATCCTATGAAAAGTATCTCTCTGAAATGGACACAGTTTTGAAAATACTTGAAAAAAAAATTCTCAGTTGTGTCTGCTTTGATATGACAAATCAACAGGCATTATAAATGTCAAAATAATAAAATAATGATACCATCATGATGAGAAAAGGAAAGAATGGCTCCTACACAGATATGCTAAATGAAAGTTGCTATGTGTATTCCAGAAGTAATTCTCTAATTACACTGTAATTCTGTTTACTCATGTTACCAAAGATTAAGAAATTGTGTGTATCTAGACATGTAGCACATATAAAAGGAAAGAGTCCTTCAAATAAAATATTTACTTAACTTTTAAATAATTTATTGGTATCTGACAATCAATCATGTCTCTTATCATGAACTTATCATGATCTTATCAATCATGTCCTGAGTCAAGGTAACTAACAATAATAAGGGAAAAACATACTAAATTTAAGAAAGATAAAACAGGTTTCAGATCTTCACTGAAATAAACTGTAAGACACTACCAGATATAATCCTTTTCACTGTTTAAGCTTAGTACAGTTGACCTTTGCTGAAGGTAGGCTGATACACTGTATCTTAACATTTAGGCAGGATAAGAGTATGTAAACAATCACTCAGCTCGATTAATGGACAATAGCTTATGGAATACAGTCAATGTGACTGTGTGCCAACATTCACAAATACTGATTATTTCAAACAACTGAAGCAAGCAGCTCTGGCAAAGACACTATAAAAATGTGATACAACTTTTCAAATGTCACTGGTTTTGTTACTTATTAAAGGGGTTAAAAAACATACAGAAGTAATTAAAGAAAATTTAGGATCTGAAATAAAAAGAAACGAAATATTTGATATTTCAGTAGCAAGGATAATTAAAGTGTGTAACTACTATGTGACAACCAAAACCAAGGGATAAAGAACTTTTAATGCTGTCTTACAATGTGTCCATGTGAGACCATCTTGTTATAGCAAAAAATTTTTGACAAATCACAGAATCACAGAATGTCAGGGGTTGGAAGGGACCTCGAAAGACCATCTAATCCAACTCCCCTGCCAGAGCAGGATCACCTACAGTAGGTCACACAGGAATGTGTCCAGGTGGGTTTTGAATGTCTCCAGAGAAGGAGACTCCACAACCTCCCTGGGCAGCCTGTTCCAGTGCTCTGTCACCCTCACAGTGAAAAAGATTTTTCTAATGTCTTTGTGGAACCTCCTGTGTTCCAGCTTGCATCCATTGCCCCTTGTCCTGTCACTGGACATCACTGCGAAGAGCCTGGTTCTGTCCTCTGAACACTCACCCTTTACATATCTTATAAACATTAACGAGGTCACCCTTCAGCCTCCTCTTCTCCAAG
>NW_009736833.1:0-26871 GCF_000703405.1 Apaloderma vittatum | reverse complement strand
TTTTTCTTTTTCTTTTTCTTTTTCTTTCTTTAATTATTCCTCAATAATGATAGTGGCTACGTTCTCTCTCTCACAGAGTTTCCTTATGTTGCTACATTTTTTTTTCACTTTTTATGTTATTGGAAAACTTACTTTTCTTACTTTTCTTTACTTACTTTTACTGTGACAGACCAAATAATCTCAGAAATAATTCTTGTCTAGAATGACTAAGATTTTCAGAGGACTGCACAAGTATGCATGTCACTGAAGTATATGAGAAGCAGGAGTGTGGCAGAATGTCTGGACTTGGTTTTGCTCTTATAGAAGCTTACATTTTGTTTTATAACTCCTGTACTGTTTTTGGCCCTGCTTCTTCAGAAATTTTAACCATCAGGATGTTCCTGATCTTGTTGGCCACTAGTCACTATCTGTACAGTTCTCAAGAGACTCTGTGTTTTACTTTCTTTTTTATTATTTTTTTGGGAAAGCAGATATTTTCTGTTCTTTTTTTTGTGGTGGTTGTTGTTATTGTTGTTGTTATTATTATTGTTATTAGTATAGACATCCAGCAGGAAATTATCCAAATATGTATAGGTTTGCTGTTTTGGAGTCTTTGGTGTGTTTTTTTTTACAGGTAGCACAGAATCATAGAATCATATGATTATGGTTGGAGAGAACCTTAGAGATCATCTAATCCAACCTCTCTGCCATGGGTGCCCTTAACCAGACCAGGTTCCTCAAGGCCTCATCCAACCTGGCCTTGAACATCTCCAGTGAGGGGGCACCCGCAACCTCTCTGAGCAGCCTATTCCAGAGTTTTCCCAACCTCATGCTAAAGAATTTCTTCCTAAGGTCCAGTCTAAACCTTTTCTCCTTCAATTTAAATCCATTTCCCCTTGTCCTGGCACTGGACACTCTGAATCTTTGTCATAACATTATCTTCAATGCAGGGGAGCAACGTGAATACTTAAGTTTAATTTTGGTGACCGATGTCAACGCATAAGAAATCATCACCTACAGAAATTTCCCCAAGAATAAAGTAGGATTTCTGCTTTGGACTCTTCCATATACCAATCCCCATGGCAGTTGTTCAGGCAGAGACAAAGATGCAGTCTGAGAAAGTGTCATACAATGTCTCTCAGCTGTACCTGAATGAACACAGCTTTATATAAATATATCCACACTTTCCAGATGTTTCTTTGTGGCTATCAAGGTATAACTTAATTCGTCAATGACAGAGTGTACATGTATCAGTACTGAGGAGTATTCAAGCTAAACACTTAGGATAGGGACCTCAGGAATGTATCAGCTTTTGGGGTATCCCTTTCTCTCCATTAGCTACAAGGAAAGCTCAGATACCTGTGATGGACTGGATCTTCTCGGCTGGCTAATAGTAGGGACTCTGCTTAGACTAATTACATTTCCAGGAAGACAGCACTCTATTGCCAGCTGGGAAACAGTGATTTGAGTTCAGCTTCCAGCTCAGGAAGTCCCCTTGCCTCTGATTGCTAGAAGCAGGGCTGATGTATCAGGAGTGAGATTAGTGTATGTATACATGGTCTGTTAGTAATGTCCTTCCTAAATATTTGTTCCTTGCTGTTGTCATGGGGAAGGCAACAAGGCAGATAGACTTGTAGTCTTACCTGGTACATCCCTTGATATCTTTGGGCTTTTGTAAGAATAATCTGAAAAAAGTACTGTAGTTTTCAAGTTAATCTCCTTGAAATCAGACGTCTGATTGTTCTGCATTGGGGTCTACAAAGACAAAACAAAACAACAAAAAATTCCAACCAACAAACCAACACCATTCCCCCCCAACACACACACAAAAATATTCAATTCTGCATTTTTTGGAGTTCAGTCCTTAAAACGTTGTCATCCCTCCATATAGTACCAATAAAATATTGGTTTCATAGTTTAACTTCCTGCAGTTTGTGGAGGAGGGACACAGGACATTTTGGAACCAACATGTTAAATATTTTAGCCTAAGTAAATGGCTGATGTGAGTTTCCTGAACGAGGATCTAAGATGTTCTGCTGGACCTCCTCAGCCAGATGAAGTCCAGGCAATGGAATGAGAAAGGACCCTCCCAGAGATGCTTGTCAAGGAACTGGCCACATGCTTCTGACTATGGCAAAGGGCACTTGAACCAACAACATCTGTGTTCAGCTAGACCGTCAAAATGACTTGAGTAGTACTATAAACATTTACCACAGGACAACAGTGAACTCACTGAAATGGTCATCTGCAATGTTGGTAGAGGGTGGTAGAGTCTCTCACAAGCTTTTGATCCTGAGATGGGCTTTATTCAGAACTGTGGCCTCATCTCATATTGATGGCAACATAATGGTAGAAGAGATAAGAACTTATTTTCTGTGTTGTGTTTCTCCTGCTGTGAAACCGAGCATGAACTGTACTGAAAACATTGCTTGGATCCGCTGTAGTGTATGTGTTTTGTCATCATACCACACAGGCAATTTTGGAAGCTCAGCTTGTGAGAAGAAAAATAGAAGGAACATCATTTTGATAATTTGTGCCTGGATCAATTAAATGGTACAGATTTTTATTCAAATTTAAATCTGTTGAGTTGTTTAGGTTTTTTTTATAATGTCTGAATTTGTTGACTAGTGTGATGAAAAGTCTTTATGGCAGTATTACTTGGATGTTACAAAAGTCCATTTTATAGAAGTGTGATTTATTACACTTTCTTAAAACTAATATAATTTCCTGTGCCTACTGTTGCTGTCACTGTCCAGGCTTCTGTTTTAGAGCTTTGTTATATACAGTAATAAACACTAGACAGTGATCACTGTACATGGTGCTCATAAACTATTTATACATGTTTTTTTTAAATGTGTCATGATGAAAGCTACCAAATATCAAACAACTTTGGCTGGAGAACATGCACAGCTGCCACTAACAACAAAAAAGAGAACTGTATGGGTAACTCATGGTACACTCATCCTAATGAGAAATATCCACTATCAATTAGACCGACTGAACAGCAAAGATAGGTGTCCTTGAAAAGTCTACGTAAAACAATATGATACTGGATAACGAACTGAATAAGTTTCAAAATTCCAACATCTTATTTTATAAGGTAGAAAGAGAAATGGGAATGGGGGAGAGTTTTGTGAATTTTGTGTATGTCTCTATTCCAGACAGGAGAAATAAAAGCACAATTTTCGTCTGTCCCCAGCACCATAATACCTGGGAAACATGTCAGATGCTTTTGCACCTTTGTTTCCTCAATGGACCTGTAAGATGGCTGGGTCATTACCAGCTGGCTTAGCACTGACCCAGCCTTCCTCTTCACCTCAGCATCTATGAGATCATGATCAAGATTAATATTTCATCTTCATTTTTCAGAGATTGAATCTTCATTTACAAGGGTGTCCAGTGACAGGACAAGGGGAAATGGATTTAAATTGAAGGAGAAAAGGTTTAGATTGGATCTTAGGAAGAAATTCTTCAGCACAAGGGTGGCAAGACTCTGGAATAGATTGCCCAGAGAGGCTGTGGGTGCCCCCTCCCTGGAGATGTTCAAGGCCAGGTTGGATGAGGCCTTGAGGAACCTGGTCTAGTTAAGGGCACCCATGGCAGAGAGATTGGATTAAATGATCTCTAAGGTCCCTCCCAACTTAAGCCGTTCTATGATTCAACATAAACGTAAGCCTTTATGCATCTAAGAAAATAAATGATAGAGGAGTCGGAAGATTTCTATCAAGAAGAGCTCTACATGCAGGTGCTGAGAATGGAACAAAATGAAGGTCAGGGTATCATTTTGTTTCATTTGAGTTTATTAGTGTCAGCGAACTTCTGCTGCCTATGGTAATTTTGCCTCCTAAAGATTTGCTCGTACCTCTGGCTGCTACTTCCTCCTACTGAGAAGCCCCAGAAGCTTCTCTGCACCTACGTCTGTGACGGATAGCTGAAGCTCTGGTTTCAAAGCTATTTAAATCTTTCTGTTTTATAAAACTGAACTGCATGCAGTATGAGAATACATGTTTTCTGTGATTTTTTTTTCCCATTTCTGTTACTAGTTGTGGTTAAAAAGGGGGAGAAAAATGTTTCTCTTGATCACCTTTGACTCTAACTCTGCCTAAACCTGAAATTTAGAACACGGAACTTATGAAAGTGAAAGGGAACAAAATTGCAAATGACTGAATCTCTGTTGAAAGAGATGGACCAAGTATCACTTAACAAATGTAACTAAACAAAGAGTGTTCTGTGGATCATGTGTTTTTTGAATAGAGTGAAAAGATTTTATGGTAATGGGAAGAGTTAAAGATGCAGATAGGCCTTATGGAAGTTAAAGATGCAGATAGGCCTTATGGAGATTTTCCAGAGTATTTAGTTACACAATCCCACTGACATCAGTAGTAACTTCCTGGGCACTTCTTTGCATCTGGAGTAACCTTGCTGTTTTGAGCTTGAGGGTCTTAGGTTTTTTAAAAAAAACACACTAAAATGGCAAAATTTACACATTAAATGGTACATAGTTTTCAGCTCCTGTATAAGAAGTAGAGGAGAAAACATATGTTCATTATACATTAAAAAGACTAGTTTTATGCTACAGCTGTGTTGATGGAAGTACATTTTTCACTAGGTAGGTGTGTCTACATTGTAAGGTCATCTTTCCTCAACTGAACTGGTGTGCTGCATTTCATTCCTAAGACATTTGTTGCAGAGAACTTTTAGACTTTGAGAATATCAGTAGGAAATCTTTTGCGTGATCATATTAGGTAAAGGAGCAAGTCCTACAAAAGCAGAAAATTCAGAAGTAAATAACTGTAAGTCTGTTTCTTCCCCTTCCAGTGGACTGCGTAACTAAACCATTAAGTGAATTCTGCCCACTGGAACCAAACTGAATCAGTTGTTTCTAGCTTTTCATTAAATTTTTCACAAGCTTCTTAAAGGCTGCCATTCTGAGTAATATTCTACTTTTCTGGCTAGATTAAGATACATATCTGTCAAAAACATAAAGACTGGCAATCAACAAGTCATAAAACACAGATAAGGACGTTTTGACATTATTTCTATGAATTTGTGATGTGGTAACCTCTCCTTATATTATCTGTTTAATTAAATGGGCTGATGAATGTGTCAGAACTTACTTTTACAAATCAATACTAACGGGGATTATTCAGCTTTACAGGCTGAAAAGAGTTGTAGCCTTTCTTTGTTCCTGATTTAAGTATTTGATTGGTGTAAGTTCTTTAACTGAATTTTTTACTAGCTTATCATAGTTTTGCTTCTTTATTTTTCATTTTCATTGTCCTCCTGTGAATGTTTGGAAATCATAAATAGGGTATGCACTACCTGTTGATTTCTGTTGTTGGATGATTCGTCTATTTCTCTGTGATTTCAGGATAAAACCTCCTGCAGCCACTATGGAAGAAAATGTTAGTATATAAGTTTTTGTGTTCATTGGAGCGACATATCGCCTTTAAAGTATCTAAACACTATTTTTGCCACTTTCTTTTCTGATTTTATTTTTATTGAGCTACACTTCAGTTTAAACAAAATACTGTTTTGTTATAAAAAAAAAGGCAGCTTTTTCAGGATCTGCATCTTAGAGTAAATTTTCATTTAGTACTTTTTTTTCTATTTTTGTCTTTTGCTTGTTGGATTAGAAGATCTTAAACATCTTTTCCAACCTAAAGGGTTCTAAGATCCAGCAGCACTAGGTGTCTTAATGTAAGCAGGGTTGAACTGTGGGACTGAATGCATGGAAGCAGGAATCAAGCTTTTTATGACATGAGAAAGAAAAGCTAAGGCAAGGTCCACAAACATTTCTTTTCCACTTTGTGTATGATCGGTAGATTTTCTGCTCTCTGTAGGTGAGACCTGAAGAAGTGACATAAATATCTTTATCAATGATCTGGATGAAGGGATTGAGTGCTCCCCCAGTAAATCTGAAGATGACGATAAATTGAGCAGGAGTGTTGATCTGCTGGAGAGGAGGGAGGCTCTCAGGGGGACCTGGACAGGCTGAATTGATGGGTCCAGGCCAACTGCATGAGGTTCAACAAGGCCAAATGCTAGGTCCTGCGCTTGGGTCTCAACAAGCCCCAGCAGCGCTACAGGCCTGGGAAGGATTGGCTGGAGAGGCCAGGCAGAGAGAGACCTGGGGGTGTTGATGGACAACCGGCTGAACATGAGCCAGCAGTGTGCCCAGGGGGACAAGAAGGCCAACGGCATCCTGGCCTGTGTCAGAAACAATGTGGCCAACAGGAGTAGAGAAGCAGTTGTCCCCCTGTACTCTGCACTGGTGAGGCCACAGCTTGAGTATTGTGCTCAGTTTTGGGCCCCTGACTCCAAGAGAGACATTCAGGTGCTGGAGTGGGTCCAGAGAAGTGCAGTAAAGCTGATGAGAATCTAGAGAACATAGAATCGTAGAAGGTTGGAAGGGATCTCTAGAGATCCTCTAGTCCAACCCCCCTGCCAGAGCAGGATCCCTTAGGGCAGCCACACAGGAACGTGTCCAGCTGGGTTTTCAGTGTCTCCGGAGAAGGAGACTCCACGACCTCTCTGAGCAGCCTGTGCCAGGGCTCTGTCACCCTCACAGTGAGGAAGTTTCTCCTTATGTTGAGGTGGAACTTCCTGTGTTCTAGCTTATACCCACTACTCCTTTTTCCTATTACTGGACACCATTGAAGAGAACCTGCCCCCACTCCTCAGATATTTTTATACATTAATAAGATCACCTTTCAGTCTTCTCTAGTCAAGGCTAAATAGCCCTAGTTCTCTCAGTCTATCTTCATAAGATAGATGAAAAAGTCCCTTAAACATGTCTTATGACGAGCAGCTGAGGGAGCTGTGATTGTTTAGCCTGGAGAAGAGGAGGCAGAGGGGAGACCTCATTACTCTCTACAACTACCTGAAAGGAGGTTGTAGTGAGGTGTATGTTGGTCTTTTTTCCCAAGTTACTAGCAATAGGACAAGAGGAAATGGCCTCAAGTTGCTTAGACACTAGAAGATGTGTCATTACCAAAAGAATGGTGAGACCACAACAGGCTGCCCAGGGAAGTGGTGGAGTCACTATCGCTGGAGGTGTTCAAAAAAGATGTAGACGTGGCACTTCAGGGTACAATTTAGTGGTCATACTAATGTTGAAGTCACAGTCAGATTAGGTGATTTTAGAAGTCTTTTCCAACCTTAATGATTCTATGGTTCTATAATGACTTGTGAAATTTTAGTCCTTGTGTACTCTTCCTGAGAAAGGGAACATCTCACAGAGGACGGGCACTGGCACTCCTACATCCACACTCTCCCTTCCTCTATGCATAGCCCCTGCTTATCACCATTTTAACCAAAATATTAAAACATTTTCTTCTCATCTCTGTCACACAAATCTGCTATCCTGGCTGCCAGCCAAGAGTGTCTACTGACATTAGAAGGCAATTCTTTTTACTACCCTGTCTGGTCTGAGTTTAAAGCTGTGCTGGCTCTCTTTCTCTTGCTAGGTTTCTCCAGTTTCCCAGATACCCCACCAAGCAAGCAGAGCTCTAGTAAACAAGAGCAAGGTGGAAGTGCATCACATCAGGGACATAGCAATCCCTCTGCAAGGGGAAGCTGAAGCAGAGCAAGTATTTACAGAAAATAAGAGGTTACCTTATGGTTAGCTACTGAATGTTATGAGGCACAATTACTGGAAGAATATCCCTTAAATCTCCCTTATTTTAATTCTTTTTTTTTTTACACCAATTTTTGCAAGAAAACCCAAACACCCTTGGCCCCAAAAAGCCTTCAATCATAAATAAATTATAATATTTACACATGTTATCTTCAAATGTTTCCTTCATGGACCAAACCCTCTTTTTTATCATGAAATGTAGACAATTCAAATAAATTATTTCTATTTGAAAATCAAAAAACAAGTTTCTTTTTTTTTCAAGAAATCCCCAAACAACTATCTCTGGGCAGATTTCAATGTTCATTTATATGAAAATAGTTCCTCTCAAGTCATACTTTTTTATACTTTCCTAGTTATTGTGTGCTGCCCCAGTTAGTAGGCAGAAGCATTCATATCTCTGCCTGTTCTCTCTCTGCTTCTTCTTGTTATTATACACAACTTTTAAAATGTTGCCTGCTTTGCAAAATATGTCTGCTCCTTCTTCAGTGGAAGAATATGGAAATGTGGTAATTGGCTTCAGATAAAAACGGTTCACATGAAATAGTTTAGGTGAAAATGGTTGAGGTGAAAATGGAGAAAGATTCTAGTCCTTTAATGCTACTTACATTTCTCTATTCTGCTCTTAAAATAGTACACGAAACACTGAAGTCTAAAATGTACTGAGCAGCCTGTTGCATGTGATTTTCACAAATGCTTGACACTTCATGTTTCCATTGGCTCCAATCGAAGCTACACAAAACTAGTTTGTAACACTAGGCTGCTCCTATGATTCAGAAATCAAACATCATCCCTCAATATCAGAACCGTGTATGTCATCTGCTCTTAGTAAAAACTTTACCTAGCTTATTGGGATGAGCAGTGATTTGAATTGGAAGCAGTCATAGCCTTCACGTGGTGATCAACAGCAACATCAATAGATACTTGTGACATCTGCAGTAGGCATTTTCATCTTTCTGTCGGTTAACATTTTGGTTTGCCATTATGTTTTCCTAGTATACTGCTGCAGGGGCTGTAGAAGACTGGCAGGAAAGAAATACGTACTAGGAATGTCAAGATGGGGGAGACATGTTGTTGTGTGAAGCAATGTCTTCTTGCTTGGTAGGGAATCAGTAGCAGGATCTTGTTAAAGTCTTTTAGGTTGTATTCAGCTGGTAGCTGTGCATCTCACCATTGAATTGACATTAAAATTAAGCATTAAATTCTATTCAAGCTCTTCTGTTTTCTTTGGAATTTGACTTCAAATCACTTTGGACCCAAGTGATGCTAGACTCTGGCTGCTCAACCAAAATCCTTAAATTTCTTTGCATTTCTAGGTAGCATCTGCCATATTGTCCAAAGTGATCTTGGCCTCTCCACACACTTCTGTGGCTGGTCATCCTAGGACCTTCTCCATAATACTTGGAAATCCAATTCTGCTCTTCTAGTTAGCAGACACCTCCTCCTGATCTGGACACATGGAGGCCCTTAGGTCTGCTCCACTTTCCCTCTTCTTCTCTCTTCAGGGCAGAACTCGAGTAGCTACATGAAGCAAGAACAGCTAGAAATGATTAAATCAGGATTACTAGGAAGTTCACATATACATGTTGAAATGTAGTTGAATTGAAAGGAGAACAAATACACCGGAACTCCTTAGAGTCTGGCAGACTTTTGGAGGTTCGATCTTGCTGATATTAACGACTTATGAGGGCCAGAGATTGCAACAGCATAGATGACAGGGAAATTAAATGTGCCAGATGCCTTCAGTCTAGTCACAGAAAGAAAATCGCTGCTGTAAGTGTGGGCAGTCTTTAAAACGCAAAATTGGAAAGTATTTCTATGACTACTGAGCTCAGTTTCTATTTGCTATGGACATCTCAGTAAAACTGCAGTGGTTTGGCCCTGGCTGAACATCAGATGTCCACCAAAGCCACTCTGTCACTCCTCTTCTCAACCAGACAGGGGAGAGAAAATATAATGAAGGGCTCATGGGTTGGGATAAGGACAGGGAGAGACTCAGCAATAAACATCATAGGCAAAACAGACTCAACTTGGGGAAATTGCTTAAATTTATTAACAATCAGATTAGAGGAGGGCAATGAGAGATAAACCTAAATCTTAAAAATAACAACTTTCCCCCACTCTTCCCTTCTTCCTAGGCTTAACTCTACTCCTAATTTCAACACCACCACACCCAGAACAGGACAGAGGGACGGGGAATGGGGGTTTTGATGAGTTCATTAGATGTTGTCTCTTACTGATCCTTCCTCCTCCGTGAGAGGACTCCTCACACTGTTCCCCTGCTCCAGTGTCGGTCCCTCTCACAGGAAGCAATCCTCCACAAACTGCTCCAAAATGAGTCTTTCCCGTGGCCTGCAGTTCTTCACTAAATGCTCCAGTATGGGTCCTTTCCATGGGGTGCAGTCCTTCAGGAGCAGACTGCTCTAGTGTGGGTGCCCCCTTGGGGTCACAAACCCTGCCAGAAAAGATGTTCCAGCACTGGCTGCTCTCTTCACAGCTCCACAGGTCCTGTCAGGACCCTGCTCTAACACAGGCTTCCCACGAGGTCACAGCCTCCTTTTGTCATCCGACTGCTCAGCATGAGGTCCGCCATGGGCTGCAGGTGGACATCTGCTCCAGCACTAACCTCCATGGGCTGCAAGGACACAGCCTGCCTCGCTATAGTTTTCACCGAAGGCTGCAGAGGAGTCTCTGCTCTGAGCCTGGAGCACCTCCTCCCCTCCTTCCTTACTGATGTTTGCAGAGTTGTTTCTCTCACGTTTTCTCACTCCTCTCTCTGCCTGCAATTGTGTAGTACATGTTTTCATCCCCTTCTTAAATATGTTTTCACAGATGTGCTACTGCCATCGCTGATTAACTCAGCCTTGGACAGCGCTGGGTCCATCTTTGGAGCTGGCTCGCATTGGCTTTATTGGAGATTGAGGAATCTTCTAACAGGTCCTCACAAAAGCCTCCCCTACAGCCCCGCTGATACCAAAACCTCACCATGCAAACTCAGTGTAGAAATAGAATTCCTTTCTCATGGCTGATGAAACTTATCACCAAAGTAGTGAGACTGACTTTGCTCTGTAGCACTTTACTTCAGACCTCACTTAGTCCACAGAGAGAAACTGCTGTCTTATTCCCAGCATACACATTTTCTTAGTGTTTAACAAAATAGTTATTTTTCTTCCCTAACATGTAAGCAACATTTTAATTCCTCCTTGTTTGTTTGTTTGTTTGTTTGTTTTTTAACTGTGGGATCCCTCTTGACCTTCCTTTTGCTAACCTGAGGACATGAAGAAGGCCCTTAGACTCCTTCTGCAAAGTAGAATCCAGTGTCTTGACTATTCCTGTAACAATTTCTCTGATTCGTTTAGGTTTGAGTTTTGTTTCTTGTTTGGCTGCCCAGACTGTTAATTAAGCATGACTCATCAGTGGTTTATATAATGGTAATATTTTTTTCCTTGAACTTTCTGCAAACATCTCATGCATGGCATATCAGTCATTGTTACCAGGGAACAGCGAGTTACAAGGATTCAAAAGGAAACCAAGTCATGAATTGGCTAGAATGCTGCGAGAGCAAACCTGGTGGAAAAAAAGGACTTTTTAAATACTGCTACTTTAACTGCTTATGCATTATTTAGGGCCAGATGCACCTGCAGAAATGTAGTTTGTGAGAATGTGCAAAGAATGTTACCTTGACACAGGCATACAACTGTAATTAGTTGAATTTACAAAGATAAGTAAGCTTATATTAAGAAGATTAGTCTTGGCTGAGTGCTGCAGCAACTGAGACGAAAAAATGTCTGATGGAAAATAAAGTTATATAAACTTTATTTTGCAATAAAGAAGGAAACAAAATAAATCTCTACATCTTCATTCCTGGAAATGCAAAAAGTACATATGAGATAAGAAGGAATTGTACAGGTCCCTCTTTTGTCTTGTTCAGACAATATAATGCTGCCATTGTATTGTATTCAAGTAGTGTCAAAAAATTTTCCCTGAAAAGCTGTCAGGAAATTCACTTCAGCTAGATCATGCTTTCCTGACTCTGACAGCTAGAGTGCTAACATATAGTTAAATAAACAATTTATACCAATAATATTCTAGGTAAGAGTATGCCATAGTCACCTACTTCCTTATTTCATACTGTGCTTTCTGAAAAAGCATGAAATAGGTAATCAAAGTTACAAACACTAGGATTTACAGTTTTTATCTTACTTTCTTCTCCAATATTTTTTAAGAATGAGATATAATCTACAGCACAAAGTCTGATCTTATTTATTTTGCCAAAAGCCTATTAAACTTGCAAGAAGAAATGACTACCAACTGCTGAAAAAACAGAATTCGTGTGGTTTTCATATGATTCAGATGAATTGTGAAAATGACACAGAATACTCATCCTCTCTTCTACTTAGCACAGTGGATCTGTGCGCTTAATCTTCTCATCTATACGGTGACAAATTCTTAAGTTCTGTATCTGTCTTAGTTACATGAAGATCAATGGAACTTAGTATATTATTTTGCATCTGAAATATTTTTTGAAAGTGTTGCTCCCTGTGCATTACACTTTGTGCATGACATGAGGTTTGGAAAAAAGAAAAAAGTTACATGAGAGTTTTATTTTTAAACTTAGACATCACTTAGTTTCAGAGGGGCATTGTAGACATGAAAACGGAGTGCGAAAGAGAATGGCAATGTGGAATCTTTTGTTTCCAAAATTATTTATCCTGTGTACAGTAAAGTGAGGGACTTCTGTGCTCTATTTGGACAGTCTATATAGTTTTCTTGTCCTCTGTTTTTATCATTTACCTCACAATTCTTAAAAGAGGTTCTTTTGCTTTCGTAGAATTTTCTTGTACTGCAGTTAAGAGGGTTTCACAAGAATGAACACACTGCTGTCAAAATCTGGACACAGTGAATCGAGTTTTAACTGTGTGTTTTCAGAAACCTGTGTCTCAGTGATAGAAGGGTAGGTATTATGCTGAAAAATTGCCCTTCGTTTTGCTCGTTTGGTTACTGCTACTTCTGTTTGGTATGGATCTGCTCTGTTGAGTCAAATGTCCTGATAGTCGTAGGGTCCCTGCACTTCAGTAATTAGCTTACATTCCTCAAGAATTAGATGTAGCTCCTTGCAGATTAATGCTTAAAAAAAGATCTGAATCATAATTATACTTTTCTATTTGAAAATATACTTCTCTAAATCCTGAACTCCTTTGGACTCAGGCAGAGTAATGCTTTCTTGCTGGTGGGACTAAGACTTCACCTGGGCAGTGGGAAGAGAAAGACTTCAAATGGACAGAGCACACTGAGACCTGAGGTGATCAGTCTGCACATACAGGCAGGGGCAGGGGAACCATCCAGAGGGACCAAGATTGGTGAGATGAGAGGTCTGGCAGGATGTCCCTCTGTCTGGAGCAGGAAGACTGAGCAGACCTGTCCCAGGCAGGGAGAGCCCTGGCAATGATGCTGGGGCAGGGTTGGAGGCACTTCTGAAGGTCCTGGGCCCTGGTGGGCATCAAGCTGAACAGGGCCAAAGAAGCTGGAAATTAAGGAAAGTTTTTCTTTATGATGACAGCTGGGCAGTGGGACCAGGAGCAGGGAGGTGATGCCATCTCCCTCCATAAAGGGTTTCCAGCTCCCCACAGGATAAAACCCTGAGCAATCGGATCTAACCTCCTAGGTGAGGCTGCTCTGTGCGGAGGGTTGTCCTGGAGACCTCCTGAGGTCCCCATCTGCCTGAATTTTCCTGTGGTGCTAAGTGGGTTGGCAGGTCTCTGGTGACAAAAAGATTTCACAATCTTATAACAGGTGCTGATGCTAATGTGATCTTAACTGCAGAAGAGTTTGCATAAAGACTGTGTGTTAAATGGAGGCAGTAGAAAAGCCAGTGAAAGTGAAAGGTTATGAGATAATACAAGAAAAGCAAGGGGGAGGGGAAAAGGGTAAGGTGAGAAAAGATTTTTATTCCCATTTGATGGGATAATTGTTACTTTACTTATCATATCTCTTCAAATCCCTTTCCCCAAGGAGTCTGTGATGTGAGATAGAAGAATACTATGAAAAAATGATGATTGTAATTGGACTATAGTAGTGAAAACAATGAGTTAAAACGAGGAGAAAGAGTAAGGATTCTGGCACAAGAAAAAATCCTGTAGCAATTCTCTACAGGCAGCAAATAATTTGTTTGAGTGCATAATTAATAGGCTTGTCAGAAAGTACTTAGATTTGAAATATTGCAAGTAAACCTCTTTCCAGACAGATTAAGATGAATTGGATCTCCTGCAGATTACAAAACCTTATTCTTCAGTGGTTAGAGAATTTGCTGCATGTAGATTTGTTTGAGTTTCTACTTCTTCACCCTCTTGCTCTGTCTGCAGATGAATGAGGGGGAAAAAAGACAAGAGAGGAGTCCTTCTAAATCCAGTGTTGAATATTGTCCTTTAAAAGGTATCCAAACATACAAAAGTAAATCAGATGGTCGATGAGAGACTATTCCCTGCACAGGCATGTAAAGTGGGAGGAATGTGTTATTATGTGCAAAACAAGCTGGAGCATAGGAAAACACATGAACACAAAAACATGAGGAAAAGCTTTTTCCCTGTGAGGTGACAGAGCCCTGGCACAGGGTGTGCAGGGAGGTTGTGGAGTCTCCTTCTCTGGAGACATTCAAAACCCACCTGGACGTGTTCCTGTGTGACCTACTGTAGGGGATCCTGCTCTGCCAGGGGGGTTAGACTAGATGATCTCTAGAGGTCCCTTCCAACCCCTAACATTTTGTGATTCTGTGAAGTATCTAAGTTAAGTATTAAATGTTTCTTCACTGGAAACATAGAAAGGCATTTGGAAAGTGCTTAGTATTCAAATTAAGAGAGAAGTAACTAAAATATGGTAGTGACCATTACTGGAATGCAAATACATCCTTATAAGACTAAGCAAGCATCAAGAGTGGCAGTTATCCAGCTCCTTATCTAGATTCCAGTCCTGATAAAGCAGTGGCAATGCGTCGAGGTTATTTGGTGGTCCTCTGGCCAAAAAAAATGAGCAAATTAAAAGTGCTGACGGCAGGTGAAACATGAGGATTTTGAAAACCACTGTCAATAAAGAAAAAGCAGTTACATTTCCATCTTTAGTTTTGGAATTTTTTACAACATGGTTCTCCCACTTTTCTAGTGAAGACAATATTATCCTAGTGAGAGGAAAAAGACTACACATGTGAGCTTGCCCAGCCTGAGGCAATGTTCCCAGATTCCCGAGAATGCTATAGCAGAGCATCATACTTTTGCCTTATACAGAAGTACTCAGATATTTTCTAATCAAGTTTTTTTTGTACATGCTTGCTGAACATCATTTCCCCTTCCAACTTCTCCTTTATCCTTTCTGTCCCCATTTTAGTTTGGAGAAATCTTGAACTGAGAGAAACTCAGTGTTCCAGACCCCTTAAAATCAGAAAAATTTCCCTTCAGACTGAAAGTTTAGTGAAAACATGTTTCTAATGGGGGGCTACTCCAAAAATTCATCTCAAAAGGCATACATGTATTATGAAAATTAAAGTTTCATGTTGCAAACCATGTTTAAGCTTTACAGTCATGGCCAGCCTCTAGTTTCTGATGATTGCTTTACCTTGATTAGTTTTCTCCAGATATGTTTGTACGGAAACAACATTTTGAAATAACATTTCCATTTGGTTAAAAAGTCTCAAACAGAAATTAAAAAAAATCATTCACCCATGTGCTGTATGTCTGTCTTTCATTGGGTAGAATAGGTTCATTACACGTTTGGATGATTCATAATCTTTATTCCTTGGCCTTTCCAGGCATCACTGTTTACCAAAATTATGACTAAAAGCTAGAGGAAACACCACAGGCAAAATATTCAGAACAACTGCATTTGCTTTAGGTTACATTTGTCATATACCAGGCTTGCATGAGTTCTATAATCTAATTTACTCAGGGAGATTAACCAGCAACTACTCTAATGACAGCTTTATTAATGGGATTTTGATACGTTTGGGAAACCAAAAGTTGTTCTTTGAACTATATCTAAAGAAAAATATAACCAGTAATCTGATTATGGAGTCCTTGGGAGATTTGGATTTCAAGGAGGTGAAGGAAATTAAAGTTATCTTTGAGATGCTTGGGTTTGGTTATGTTCAGATTCAGACACTGTTTAGGACCTTCACTGATGTCAGCTGCTCCCAGGGCTCCAGCATTTGGCTCTCCTTGATGCAGAAATTATGATTACAAATGACTTTTGGGATCTTCTGCAGAACGAAGTTTATGAAAACTTTTGCAGTAATTTCTGCTTCGAACCAAGCAATTTGGGTTTGAAACAGAGCGTATCTGGATTAGACAGAGAACTGTAGGAAGCTGGGACTTTGGGACATTACTGTAGTTTGTCACCAGGTTTCACTGAGAACAAGGATGAACAAATGTTATATCAGTTATTATTTCCAAAGTTTACTATTACAAATGTCAGTCTGAATATGACAAAACCTGTCATACTGTAAACTTTGATGAAAATGAAGTAGTATGATGTTCCCAATGAAATTCTGAATTAAGTGAAATTTAACTGATTTAAAATAAAAACTTGCTTTTAATTTTCAGGACCTAAACTGAAACAGATTAACCTGCATTCCTCCTGGAGCATAATTATCAATAAATACATTCAGTTTCGGACACAAGAGGGATATATAGCAGGTATGTCATTTCCATGGATCCAGAACTATGCATCCCTCACAACACCCCTTTTCTCCTGTGGAAGTGTGGTAAGTAGGAGAGATCCAAGAATTAAACAGCAATTCAGAAGAAGCAACAAGATGGTTTGCACGTTCAGTCTTTACTGAGCTTATTGAACATAAACTAAGCAAAATTCCATAATTGAACAAAAAAAATAGCTATGAAAATACATGTGGTTTTTTGTGACAAAAATATTCACTTTTTATTTTTCCTGAGAAGGCATTTCAGAGGAAAACTTCTGGCATTTAGCTTTGTTGCATCACTTTCCCACAGCTAAAGCTCTGCCTGTGTTGAGGGATATTGCCAAGCTCTAGTGTCTCAGAAAAGAAGAAGAATTATAGGATTTACTCTTTCCAGAGGAATAGACTATAATGAAAATCGCCTGGTTATTAGACTGTTTGCTGGAAACAGAGCAATCCAGTTGCTACAAATGGAGCATCTGGTTAGTGAAGTGTGTAAGACTTCTGATAACAAGCATGTAGCTCGAGAAAGGACTGTATTGGCTCTGTCTGATAGGAATAAAAAGAAAATAGTCAGTTACGTCTGGCTCAGCAGACATAAAAATATGCAGTCTATTTTTCAAAGGACCCTAAATACATTTAAGTATCTTATTTAGATGCTTCAGTGGACAGTCACATTTTCAAATGAGAAGTGAAATGGTAAACACTGGCCATGAAATTTTGAAAACAATTTCAAATTTCTGGGCTAAAAATCATGCATTTACCTGTGTATATGTATGTACACAAGCACACAGAACTGCCTTGTTCTGATTTTTATGTGTGACTGCGAAAATCAGGCAGGTAATCATTATAGCTGCCACATAGATACCTGTTAGGCTATGTACATGCATGAACACTGAGTTGATACATAGACATCAAATAGTTGTGCTTATAAAATGAGCATATTTTGGTTTGCTTATAACTATCACTTTATTTTTACAGTCTTTGTTAAAGCAATATGTGGCAGGTAATTCCTCCTCCCAGCCGAGCTGTTGCTAGGCAGATTTCAGGGAATCTGAAACCTGGGCTAGTCCGGACTTGGAACCTGAGCTGGTCGGGACTCAGTTACACCCAGGAAGTTGGCCAGCAGCCAATGAGAAGCCGAGATGGCTATGATTGACCACAGTCATCATTGACTTCTCTTTAAAATGAGGTTCTTGCAGCGGCCATGTTGGAGTTACCTCGTGGCGATAGGACCGCCAAGGTTGTAAAGTCTCCTCCTTGGTCTAGGGACCCCTAGCAAGGTCGACCAGGTGAGCACGGGAACTCCCACCTGGTTAAGGTACCCCTGGCAAGGTTGAAAAGGCGAGAACGGGAATCCCCACCTTTTCAAGGTACCCTAGTGAGAAAAATCAGATGAGAAAGGGAAACCCCATCTTGACTGAGGTGAGTGTATGATAATCCAGATTATTATTCTTTTGTCAAGGGCTAGTGCTTGAGCTTGATCTTTTCTTCAACCGATACCGAACCTTGAAATTTGGAGGAGCTTATATTCCGTAAATAAATTTAATTTAACTACATGCATGAATTTTTCAGATACGGGCGGGCTACTCACCTCCTTCTTTACATAATACTTCTATGATATCATACATATTGTATTAGCTTGTCCATATTTCTACTTTTTTGACAAGGATGTATAATGAGATATATTTTTGGCCAATTACTTTTAATAAAAACACATGGTTTACGTCTATATAAATTGGAAATATCAAGCATGATATTGCTTTGAAATTTTTCAAAAATGTTACAAATCTTCCAAAAAAAAAAATCACTGAATGCCTAACCATACATTAAATCCATGCTGAGAACACAAGGGGGTTTTTTTTGTGTGTCTGATAATAGCAAAAATTATCCCATTACAGCTAATTTAGATGCAAATTGTTTGCAAAACAAATCCTAATTCCTTCTTCAGAAGATAGGTGCCCAATTCATATATACACATTCTACCGTTGCCATGATTTAACCTCTAATGGCAACTAAGCACAACACACAGAGCTATTTGCTTGCTCCTAAGCCCAGAAAGAGGGAAAAAAGAATTGGAACAAAAGTAAGAAAACTTGTGGATTGAGATAGTAATCGTAATAGTAATAAACTGCAATTGTAATAGTAATAAGTAACTGTAATAATAGTTATAGTAGTAACAATGAAAGTAATAGTGTTAATAATAGTAAATATAAATTAATAATAATGTAGTGAAAATAACAAAGAAAGATAAATAACATACAAGAAAAGTGATACAAATGAAAAAAATTACTCACCACCATCCAAGAGATGCCCAATCAGTCCCTGAGCAGTGCCCCCCTCAGCTGAGCTTTTCTGTAGTTAAATTGCTGAGCATGGCGTCATATGGTCTAGAATATCTGATGGTCAGACATATAATATGGTCAGCTGTCCTGGCTGTGTCTTCTCCCAACTTCTTGCCCACCCCCTGGTGGGGTGGGGCAAGGTGGGGTGGAGCAAGAACTATTGGGGTTGCCGAAAAGGCCTTGGTTCTTTGTAAACCTTGATCAGCAGTAACTAAACCATCCCTGTGTTATCAACATTTTTTTCAGTAAAATCCAAAACATAGCTCCGTACTAGCTGCTATAAAGAAGATTAACTCTATCCCAGCCATAAATAAGCACAAATGCTCATAAAACCATTTTTCCATCAGTGTTTTGGATCTGTTATATTAGCCAGAATGAAAATCATGCCCAATCCTTTTCTAATCAGAGTCAATCAATTCAACAAGTCAGCATCCTGCTTGAAACTTATGAAATATTTCTTATAATGCCAGAAAAAAAATATATCAGTCAGAAAAGATACGACAAATTGATCCTGTTTTTTTTTCTCAAAAACAAAAATTTCATCATCAAATTGCAAAAGGCCTCTTTGCATGTGCTGCCTGCAATCACAGAATTATAGAATCATGGAATGGTTTGAGTTGGAAGGGACCTTAAAGATCATCTAGTTCAACTTCCTGCCATGGGCAAGGACACCTTCCGCTAGATCAAGTTGTTGAAAGCCCCATCAAGCCTGGCCTTGAATACTGCCAGGGATGAGGCATCCACAGCCTTTCTGGGCAACCTATTCCAGTGTCTCACCATCTCCACAGAAAAGAACTTCTTCCTAATGCCTAGTTTAAAACTACCCTGCTCCAGTTTTAAACCATCACTCCTCATGCTGTTACTACCTGCCCTTGTAAATAGTCCCTCACCAGTTTTCCTGTAGGACGCCTTTAAGAACTGGGAGGCTGCTATGAGGTCTCCCCAGAGCCTTCTCTTCTCCAGGCTGAATAGACCCAACTCCCTCAGCCTGTCCTCGTAGGAGAGTTTTTCCAGCCCTCTGATCATCTTTGTGGCCCTCCTCTGGACCTGATCCAACAGGTCCATGTCATTCCTGTGCTGGTGGTTCCAGAGCTGGATGTGGTACTGCAGGTGTGGTCTCAAGAGAGCAGAGTAGAGCGGTAGAATAACTCACTTGACCTGCTGGCCGCATGTATTTTTGATGTAACCCAGGACGTGATAAGCATTTTGGGCTGCCAGTGCACATTGTCAGCACGTGTCGAGGGCCTCTTCAGCCAGCATCCCCAAGACATTCTCTGCAGGGCTGCTTGTAATCCGCTCATTGCCCAGCTTGTATTTGTTCTTGAGATTGCCTTGGCTCAGGCTCAGCACCTTGCACTTGACCGTGTTGAAATTCATGAGATTGGCACGACTTGAAGGGAAGTCCACTGAAGTCAGTAGTCCATGAGCATTTTCTTTCCTTCTATTTTTTGTACAGCTGCAAAGGGAAAAGACATTGAGCTCTGGTTTTATGTATATGGTAAACCTAGGTATTTTTTCAGAAAGGAATGAGTCTGCAAATTTATTGTGTGCTGGGTAATTTGTACCGTTATACCATGAAGACATGTGCAATGCAGATCCTGCTTTCTACCTCAACTTTGCTCAGGCATTCTGTGAAAACCAGGGCAAATCATGCCTAAAAATAGTCACTGGGACCTGTCACTCAGATACCTCAGAATAGCCATAGTGATACAGGCAGAACAAAAAATCATTTTATAATGCACTTAACATTTTCATTGTAGTCTCAGAAAACTTCAACAAACAGAAATGTCAGTATTTCTCATAGAACTTGGAACACTAAATTCTTATATGCATTGTGTTAGCATTCAGAATTTTAACTTCTATTAAATACACTGTGAATTAACAATCTAGATGCCCTTAAAATTGAGGCCTGGGTGTTTTGACTCTGTTTTTAATGTTCCAGACAATCTCTTATGGTTCAAATTTTTGATGTCAGAATAATCAGCATATAAGTATGTCTCTGTTTTTCTAAAATCATTGTAAAACATTTTTTATACAAAAATCTCTTTGAAAGCCTACTGTCCAGGTTTTAATTTTTGATTAAATAGTAGTAATTGAAAATGTCAGAAGCAGCTGAAAGAGATTTTCAGAGTGCTTCTGATACCTAAATACCTCAATGGCAATTCTGAATATTGGACTAGTATGAAAAAAACCCCCAACTATAAAATCTATTCATAGGGTCCAACATGTTCTATAGAAAATATCTTACTTTATGAGCACATTGAAGTCACTAACAAGTTGATCTGATATAAGCTGAACTGGCATAAGCTGAACCAAGATAAAAGTTGAACTTCTAGATGGATTTGTTATGACAACATCTGCATCTTGCATAATTGCATTTGGTTTGCATGGCCAGACTTTGATGGCGAGGGGGCTACAGAAGTGGCTTCTCTGAGAAACTGCTAGAACCTTCCTCCACGTCTGTCACAGTCAATGTCAGCTGGCTGCAAGACGATCCCACTGCTAGCCAACATCAGGCCCATCAGTGATGATGGTAGTGCCTCTGAGTTAACAGGTTTAAGGAGGAGAAAAAAAACCCTGCTACACAGACAGTAGCTAGAAGAATGAGAATATGTTAGAGTAAAAACTCTGCAAACACCAAGGTCAGTAAAGAAGGAAAAGAAGGAGGTGATCCAGGCATCAGAGCAGAGATTCCCCTGCAGCCTGTGGGGAAGACCATAGTGAGACAGGGTATATCCCTGAAGACCATGGACATTAATGGTGGAGCAGATGTCCACCTGCAACCCATGGTGGAATCCCACGCTGGAGCAGCTGGATGACCAAAGGAGGCTGTGACCTCGTGGGAAGCCTGTGCTTGAGCAGACTCCTGGCAGGACCTGTGGAGCTGTGAAGAGAGCAGCCAGTGCTGGAACATCTTTTCTGGCAGGGTTTGTGACCCCATGGGGGCACCCACACTAGAGCAGTCTGCTCCTGAAGGACTGCACCCCATGGAAAAGAGTTCTTGTGAGACGGTCCACATGCTGGAGCAGTGGAAGAATGTGAGGAGGAAGAGTAAGGAGTGGCAGACAAAACACGTGATGAACTGACCACAACCACAACTCCCTCTCCCTCTGAGCCACTTGCGTGGAGGAACCAGAGAAATTCAGGATCGAAGCTGAGCCTGGAAAGAAGGGAGGGGTTGGGGGGAAATGTTTTTAAGGTTTGGTTTTAGTTTTCATTACCCTACTCTGATTAGATTGGTAATAAATTAAATGAACTTCTCAAGTCAAGTCTGTTTTGCCCATGACAGCAATTGCTGAGTGATGTCCCTGTCCTTATCTCAACCCATGAGCCCTTCATTATATTTTCTCTCTCCTGTCTGATTGAGGAAGGGAGTGACAAAGTGGCTTTAGTGGGCACCTTGTGTCCAGTCAGGGTCAAACCACCATGATAACAATTTAGAAATAGCTCATCTCTCTCTATATAGATGATTGACACAGATGTCTATTCCTTCTATCCAAGCCTCAAAGGGAAATGCACTAATTATGTAAGACTAGACTATAAACAGATTTGTGTAGTTTTTAGTACATGACCAATATAAGACCTATTGACCTACTTCTTGACATCTGCAAGCACTTCCCTCCTCTCCGCCAAGGTGTATGTCACTAGGGTGGGTTATATTTTATGTTACCTACAAGTTTGATCTATTGACTGAACTTGCACATACACGCAGACCCAGTGTAACCAGGAAGACGTTTCATGTGTTTGAGATACTTGCTTGCATGTTGGTGGCAAAATGGGTTCAAGTCCATTATGTGACAGTAAAAATGACCTAGTTTTGAGATCCTGAGGATATCTCTACAACAAACATTTTACCTAGATTAGCAAACAGTCAGCTTTTATTTTTTTTTCCATATGAGATTCTCTGAAAAAAAAACTGCTGAGTTTTCAGACATATTGACTCCAATCACTCCCAAGGACTTCAGCTGTACCCTGGATGACCAGCAGCTCTGCAAAGGAGTGATCTATGGATATTTTTGAGGACCCCATGAAGTCAACAGGATCTGAGAAGGAGCTACAGTCAGCCTTTGATTAGCTTGCCTTTCTGTGGCAAAGGCTTTACTGCTGTGCTGTTTTGTTCCTGCAAACAGATTCAGGAAAACAATTCTTAATTTCATTGAGGCTGCTGTTTAATGTGAAGATTGTTTAGGCACATAAAGCTTTACAGGACCAAATCATTGGTTGTCATTAATTAAGTAGCTTTGTATTCTGTTCCAAGGAGTTCAACATCAACAGAGAAATCTCCCAGAAGCCTTCAAACAATTCCTTCAAACAATTTAGGTTAAATTATACTCCTTATCTCAAATAACAGTGACTGTTTACAGTTCAATTACGTTTTCTCACAGCATGGCTGCCCGGCAGTTCAAGAGGAAAACACACTAAGAAGTATGTCAAGGAAGGTTTAACAACTGTGTTTTGTCAAGGTTGCAGAAAAAGCAGGTGAGCATGTATCATAGGTTGAGCCTGCCCCGATGGGAACAAGAAACATGCAGCCGCTCATTCACCCTTATCCTCTCCCTTTAGGAATGAGGAGGGAGAAAATTCAAGAAAAAGGCTCAAGGACTGAGGTTAGCACAAGAAGCGTTCATTCAACACTTAAGGTTGAAAACCAGAGGGTGAAAACCAGAGCAGACTTGGTGAATAAAATCAACTTAATTTACCACCATCAGTTCAATTAAATCAACTAGGTCAGAGTAGGATAGTGAGAGAAACAAATCCAACCAAATCTTAAACAGACTTCCCCCTGCATCCCTTCCTTCTTCCCAGATACCTCCATCCACTAGTGTTGCAGGGGGGCAGAAGATGGGGGTTGCAGTCTGTCCATTGCTTTTTGTTCATGCTTTTTCCTTCTCAGGCTGAGGGCTCCTCACAGTCCTCCCTTGTTGACACGTGGTGTTCCTCTCATGGGAGACAGTCCTACCCAAAATTCTCCCACATGACTCCTTCCCACAATGTGAGTACCTCCAAGATACAGCATTCTTAGTGTGTGTCCTCTGCTCCAGCATCATCCTCTGCTCTGGCATGGGGTTCTCTGCGTGCTGCATCCTGGATGTTTTACCACCACTGATACACTTGGTCTGCAGGATCTCACCCTTCCATCTCACCACAGGCCTCATGGAAATCTCTGCTCCAGTGCCCTTCTCCTGCCCCTCCTTTCCTTTCATCCCTCTCTGTCCCTGCATGGTTGCTCCCTTCACCCTCTTCTCATCTCCAAAACAAACAATTGCCCCTACACAAAAGACAGGACAAAGAGACCAAGATGCTGGCCCACAGGTTTCCGCTCTTAAATAACTTGGTCAAAGAGGCACTGATGTCCTGGCCTTGGTCAGAGGCAGGTCTGACTTTTACTTGGGGCTGTGGACCCACTGGAAATTTCACCAGGAGCCACCCGCACAGCACTCCTCCTGCTAGCAAAAAGCCCTGCTGGATACAAACCCATGGGAGAAGGGTATTTTACATATCTCCCATTCCTCCTGCCCCTGCTGACAGCAGTTTGTAACTTCAGCAGCTGTGTAGATTTTCACCTGCTGCTCATTGCAGATTTAAGGATTTTGAAGAGATTTGAATGACTGCTTAACTTCCTGTCTGTTGAGAACTTCTGTGGTCTGCTGAAAAAGTTTAGATTACTTGAGATATCTTAACTGTCCTGGCTGGAGCTAAACAGAACCAGTTCTGTTCAGTGATTTTACTTTTCAGCTCAGTCCTTTTGAAGAGACTGCACTTCTTGAAGTTAACAGCATGTTTTTGAAGTCAGTGTCTGCTTTAGAAGTGATGATGGCTAATGTTTATTCATACTGGTGGGGACTGATATGCAGAAAACTCTTGCTTATACTTCTATAGGAACCAAGGTCACTGGTCAATCTTGTGTCCCATCTTGGGGGTGTCATGAAGTAAAAGGACACAAGGAAGTAAAAGATCACATCTCTGAATAGGAGTAGAATCATAGAATATTTATGGTTAGAAAAGACCTTTAAGATCAAGTCCAACCATTATCTAACTCTACCAGGTCTGCTCCTAAACCATGTCCCTGAGCACCATATTGAGACAGCTTTCAAATACCTGCAAGAATGGCAATTCAACCACTTCCTTAACCCTTTCAGTGTAGTTTTTCCTAATGTCTAACCTGAGGCAATTTCCTCTTGTCTTATCAGTTGTAACTTGTGAGAAGAGACCAACACCCACTTCCCTACAACCTCTTTTGAAGTAGTTGTAGAATATGATGAAGTCTCCCCTCAGTCTCCTTTTCCTCAGACTAAAGAGTCTCAAGTTCCTCAGCCCCTCCCTGTAAGACTCATTCTCATGGCCCTTCACCAGCTTTGTTGCCCTTATCTGGACATGTTCCAGCACCAGAATGTCTCTCTTACACTTTGGTGCCCAAAACTGCACACAGTACTCGAGGTGTGGCCTCCCTACTTGGCACCCGAGTACAGGGGGACAATCACTTCTCCAGGAAATGACGGGTGATGATGAAGAGTATTCCATTCCATATGCATAATTTTCAGTGTAAAGCTGAGGGACCACATGGTTAAGCCCTCTTGATCTAGCAGCCGGCATCCAAGGAGGACTCTATAGTTTCTTAGAATCATAGAATGTTAGGGGTTGGTAAGGACCTCTAGAAATCATCTAGTCCAACCCCCCTGCCAGAGCAGGATCCACTAGGGCAGGTCGCACAGGAAGGCATCAGTGCGGGCAGCCACACAGGAAAGTATCCAGGCAGGTTTTGAAAGTCTTGGGAGAAGGAGACTTCACAACCCCTCTGGGCAGCCTGTGCCAGGGCTTCGTCACCTTTCTTCTGCCTTTGATCCTGATCCTCAGTTCCCGAATACAGCTCTTGTCTCCAGTTCCCCTCAGCCACTGAGTCTGGGGCTTCACCGGTGCCCGCTTTGCAGCATCACTGGGGATTGCTGTTGGCTGGGGAAGTCAAATTCAATATTGATTTTGTATATATTTGTATATAATCAATTACTTTTATTATTCTCTTATTAGTATTATTACGGTTTTATTGAAGCCATTATATGTTCTTTTCCTGTCCGTAAGTCCTTCTGCCTTATTCGCTTTCCCTTCCCTTTTGGGGAGGGAATGGATTCGTTAGAGAGTATCTGTCAGCATTTAGTGACTGGCCTAGCCCTAATACTTGACATTAACCAACTGGTCTTTACTCTCTTTAAAATTAATGTACAAACACTTGCAGAAAGTGATCCACGTATCTCTAGCACCTGGAGAGGAGTCTGAGGAAAGTTAAGATCATATCTGAAGTATCTTTGTTTTTATTGAGGTGATTACACTTACATGGGCTGAATCTGTCTAGATCATAGAATGGCCTAGGCTAGAAGGGACCTGAGAGATCATCTAGTCCAACCTCCCTGTCATGGGCAGGGACACTTCTCAACTAGATCAGGCTACTCAAGGCTCTGTCCAACTTGGCCTTGAACACCTCCATGGAGAAGAATTTCTTCCTAAAATCCAATCTAAATCTATTCTCCTTCAACTTAAACCCATTTCCCCTTGTCCTATCAGTGGTGTCCTGTGTTCCAGATTAGTCTCCTCTAAAAGGCTGCACGTTCTGAAGTCAGCAGCATGTTTTTACAGACAGTGTGTGCGACCGGCAGTGATAAAACCTGTTGTTTACAGTGACTGCCTGGGACCGGGATGCAGAAAAGCTCTTGCTGATACTTATTCCTCTAGTGACCAAGGCCACTGCTGGCTCTTGTGTGCCACGCTGGGGGTGCTGGGTAGTGAGAGGGGTCACAAGGAAGTAAAAGGTTGCACCTCTGGTGGATAACAGACAGGCCAGGTGACCAGCAAGAGTATTCCACTCCATATATGTCATATTTGGTATAAATTGAGTGACCACAAGAGTTTTGCCCTTTTCTGCAATAGCCGGTGTCCAGAGAGGACTTCGGCTAACCTCCTGCTTTTGATCCAGATCCTGAGTCCCCAGACCCAGCTCCCTGTATCCAGCTCCTGACGCAGCTGAGCCTGGGATTGCCCCAGTGCCTCCTGCTCTGCAGCACCAGTGGGGATTGATATCGGGGGAGGGAGTCGGGTTTGATATCGGGCTACTATCTATAGTTGTATATAGTTGTTTATTTTTATTATTTCACTATTATTTCCATTATTTGATTAAAGCTGTTCTAGATTTTCTCCTCTAACCCGAAAATCTCTCTGCCTCGTTCCCTTTTCCTTCCCAT
>NW_009736832.1:30609-61750 GCF_000703405.1 Apaloderma vittatum | reverse complement strand
CCTATGCCATTCTATGATTCTATGATTCTCCGATAGATAGTTTTATACTAAATGTTCCGCTAAATAATCTGTATTTGGGTAATAAATTATCTTTGCTTTTTATACTATAGATGCATATTATAAGTAAAATATCCATGTTTTAAAAAATGCTGTCATGAATACAAAGACAAGACAATATACAAAGACAAGGTGATAAGATGTGTCAATAACTGATGTTGGCTATGAACATTTAATTTGGTATCCTAGATCAAAGAGTTATGGTAAGACTTATAAGTATATAATCATAAAAATATTTTCTTGCACTAAAAGCCCACTATTATCCCTCTCACAGAGTGGGTAACATTCACTGTGTGAGCTCTTCAACTCAAAATCATGCTTTACTTTTGATTCTTCAAACTACCATATTCACAGTTCACCATTTCATTCTAGTTTTGAAGTATTATTCATTTCCATCATGGAAACTATTCATATGCAATTAGCAAAGAATAAATAGTTATGCAGTCAAACCTCTGTTTATGAGGAAAAAAAGAAAACTTACTTTATACAGTAGGTAATTTAAGGCTAGTGTATTTGGTGTCTTAACAGTTTAATCCAAGAATCATTATTATCCAAGTCGTAATTGCAGAAAGTAAAAGAATACACCTATGAAGTTTCAGAAATAATAACTCAACTAAACTTATTAAACATACACTTTTATCTTCTACCTCTTTTCCTGATACTATGCACTACTTCTCTTTGCTTCCCTGAGTCCTAAAATCAGTGGCTTCATCTAGGTAGTGGTTATGGGGAAGTGTTAAGGCAAGGTGTTATTTCTCAAGCCTTCTGTTATTGTACCAGACCTATATTCCTCTGAGCATTAGTACCACTGCAGCATCAGCAGTTGAAATATCCTTTCACCAGACACAGACGATTTACATTAAATTGGGAACATTATGCTTTGTTCCCAAGAGCAGTATGATACTTCATGACAACACTAATCAGTTAATTAAAATCAAATAAAAAGGATAGATTTTCTTGTATCTGTGTATGTTGCATTTAGTAAAATCTGTGGCTTCTGGTAAACAAGAGTTGAAAGCCTTTTACTTGGTAATGTACTTAATCGGTACTGCTGACTTGGCAGTGAGCTGTTAATTTTGTCAACCAAGCAGATCCTTCAGTGTTATATGCTGTCTTAAACCCAACTCTCCCTGTATCTGCGCCTCTATAATGAAATTACTTAAGACAATTGCATAGAGATCAATCTTGATAACACAAATCTTGTCAAAGAACAGAAGGAGATCATGAAATTTGGGGATTTTTTCTACTCAGCTTCAATCTATAATGCTCTAAGGTAATATTAATTGCTTGAAGTGTAGAAACATAACGCATAATTTGTATTCCATTTATATTTTCAGATGCAGTTGGCCTCATTATTCTATGTAGTAAGGATATAAATTTTAAATAAATCTTTTATGACATTTTGTTCCTACTTTCTGTCTTTTACTATAGACTTTTGTGAGAAAGAGAAATAATATGTGCTATAGCCATGCATTTTCATTCACAGTAAAATGAATTAAGGACTTCTCACACAAATTGGTATTTTCTTTCCCTGACTCCTTCAGTTCCTGCTTTAAAGAGACATGGGAACATGACCATAATCACAGAATGTTATGGGCAGGAAGAGACCTCAAAATATCATCTAGTCTAACCCCTCTTACAAAGCAGGGTCATCTACAGCAGGTCACACAGGAATGTCCATATAAAGATACACATTCTCACTGAAACTTCTGAACTTTTGGGGTTCTTTGGGGAACTTCCTCAGTCAATGTTAACCCAAGTTATAACTCCAAAGATAATTGTTGCTTCTAGTAAGCATAGCAGCTCTCAGACCAGATCAGATATCTATTATTCAACACAACAATGTAATCACAAAAATATGTTTTACCTTGTTTTCTCCATACTCTAGCTTTTTATCTATTTATTCGTACATAAATGCATATATTTAAGGCCTACAGCTACCTATATATAAGTAATAAAAAGTATTGACTGAAAATTTTCTATTGCATGTCGAAGAAGAACTTATGTTGCAGTACACAAGATCAGGGTTATTTTTTCACATATATTAAATCATTTGCATATATACATTTCAAAAATAACAGAAAGGTAGATTAGACTAAGACTTTAGAATACCACAGTTAATCTCAAAGATAACTTGTAGCTGCTAGAAGAGTACTAAATTAATTCACAGATGAAATCTTCTGAGAGATAGACATAAGGAAAACACATTTTTCATCATTTAAGCAGAAATGAATGTCTGTTATCCACAAAAATATTTCATCTTTCTGTGTTGTACATTAATATGTCAGAATAACCAAACTTCTAATTAATTTTAGAAAATTATTAATTATCTCAGGGAAGTGGGTCACTTATTAAGAGTAACGCTTGTCACCCTATTGACAATTTCTTAGGATAGTTTTAGCTACATGTTTTAAGAGAGAAAAATCAATTTTTTGCAGTTCCCCGTGGTTTCAGGAAGATATCATTTTTCATTTACCTTGTTTCTATACACATAAAAAGTCTTTGTTAAATCTTGCCTGTCATAAATTGCTGAGTTCAAATACACACTGACATTAACTATACCACTCAGTAAACGTAAGATCCTAGCATTTGAGATTTTGAGAAACAGACTTCTACTGTGATAAATTCATTAAGAGTTATTAGTTATAATATATTCAGTTCTAGGAAACATATACAGTACCTTTAACTCAAATACTAGATACCTCTTAAACACAAAACTGATATTCCAGCTGCACATCCTCAAGAAAAAAAAAATATATATATTGGTAGAAGATTGGCAAACTAATTATAATCACTAGAGCTATAGATACACTAGAACTGTCAGTGTTATGAAGAGATACTCAGAATTTATAGCAGAAAATCGCAGAGTTGTTCACTGAAACTATTTCTTGTAACATAGAAGAGCAGTGTAAAGAAATACTTGGTAAAAGATCATATAGCATACAGTAAGCATAGAATCACAGAATGTTAGGGGTTGGAAAGGACCTCTAAAGATCATCTAGTCCAACTCCCTGCCAGAGCAGGATCCCCTAGGTCAGACCACACAGGAACACATCCAAGCGGGTTTTGAAAGTCTCCAGAGAAGGAGACTCCACAACCTCTCTGGGCAGCCTGTGCCAGTGCTTTGTCACTCTCACAGTAAAGAGGTTTCTCCTCATGTTGAGGTGGACCTTCCTATATTTTAACTTTAACCCACGATTTTTTTGTTCTATTGCTGGGCACCACTGAAAAGACATTATCCCCTTCCTCTTGTCACCCACTCTTCAGATCTTTGTATACGTTAATAAGATCCCCTCTCAACCATCTCCCTTCAAGACCAAACAGCCCCAGTTCTCTCAGTCTCTCTTCATAGGAGATATGTTCAGGTCCCTTAATCATCCTCGTAGCTCGTTGGACTCTCTCCAGTAGATCTCTGTCTCTCTTGAACAGGGGAGCCCAAAACTGGACACAGTATTCCAGGTGTGGTCTCACTAGGGCAGAGTAGAGGGGGAGCAGAAGCTCCCTAGACCTGCTGGACACACTTTTCTTAATGCACCCCAGGATCCCATTGGCCCTCTTGGCCACAAGGGCGCATTGCTGTCCCATGGACAACTCACTGCCCACTAGGACTCCAAGGTCTTTCTCCATGAGGCTGCTTTCCAGCAGGACATTCTCGAATCTGTACTGATGCCTGGTGTTATTTGTCCCCAGATGCAGGACTCTACACTTGTCCTTGTTGAACTTCATGACACGTTTATTTTCACACAAGAACCAAGAAAGAAATACAATTTTATCTGATTTAGATGGAAAGAAATCTTTCCTCAAAATGGACCTATCTGGACTAATCTTTTGCTATGAGGAACAGCTCAACAATATTTCCCCAAAAGAATTCCATCTATAATCCTAAACAAAAGTAAAAGCAAAGCCAACTAACATACTGACTTTTCATACATTTCAGATAAAATATTTTTTTGATGTCAACTGACTTGTGTTTTTCTGTAGTTACAATGTTGATTTAATAATTAAATTCCTCAGTGAAGTTATTTATATTGTAATATCTGCAGATACTGAAGGCTTGATGTAAGGATTTTTAATTGTCGTAAACAATAACATCTGCCCTTTTAGGGATGAATACATGTCTACTGAGTGTCGCTTGTCTCTAGCCCTTCAGATCAGTCTTGTCTCAGTCTCTACCTGGGCTGCAAGTAACATAGATTTTGTATACCCTCTCCTTCCATCTCATACATCTGTCTTATCCAGCTCAGCTGTTCTGGGAAACTTATGTACAGTAACTGATTCAAGGAGAAACTGAATCCGTACAACACTGACCACACACAAAAAGTCTGCTAGTTGATTGAAAAAATAACTCTATTGGTTTAATGTTAGATGTCAGATTCACCACTTCACAGAAGATGACATGAAAGGTACGAAAAATGCCATGACATTCCCGCTGCTTCTTTGCTTTATACAACAATAAATAAAGTAGTATTTATATTCACATACAATTGGAAAGATAGTTTCAAAGTAGTGCTTACTACAAAGCCTGACATTTCTGCAATTTCACTGAAAGAATAACTGAAGTTGCTTAAAACTTGTAGATAAAATTGTTTTTAACCCAGATATTTCTGAAAATATACACACAGAAATTCCATGTTGTCCAGAAAGTAATTATAAATAAAAAAATATTAGGAATTTAAACAGGGTCTTATATTATGCAATATACATTGTGCTTAGGTCAGAACTTGGAGTATAACTTACCTGAGATCTGAATCCTCTCTTTCCTAGCCTGATGCTTCAAAACATAGAGGATTATGAATAAACATGGAAGACTAAATTTATGTTCAACTATTTGAGCTATTTATGTGGGCTAACATACCACTCTATTTTACAGTCCCTTCTTGTTAAGTTACTTCTTTCACTAATTTTGCTGTAGTTGACTTGAAAAATTGCAGTTCTGAACACTTGTAGTACTGGTTGACCAGTTCATAAGATCTGAATTCGTTGCTCAAGCACTAAATGCAAGAGTTTTAAATGACATGTTATTAGAAAGCTGAAAGTTAGTGATAATTTGCTTATCTATGGGTATGTAAAGCAATGATAGTTACTGGCTGCTCATAAAAGCTATCCAAAAGCATTTTTAGATGTCCATTCTGTCCTGCTGCGCCTCAGTTGCTTCATCTTTCTCACTTGATAAATGCTGACTCTTTGAACCCAGCAGTTCACTGTCACAGCGGCAGATGAAAGACTAGAAGTGCAGTCCACGCAAATACTGTTTTCTTTGTAGCGTACACTAGGAGTATTTGCTTACAGCATATGGAGGGGAACTGCAGGAAATACATCTACAGGTCCTCAAAGAATTAGAACGTAAAGCTAAGACACTATCTATTATGTCAGAAAAGTCTGGTGAAGTTCCCACTGACTGGAAAAGTAGAAATATAACCCCCATTTTTAAAAAGGGGGAAAAAGAGGACTGGGAAATCACAGAATCACAGAATGTTATGGGTTGGAAGCGCCTTCTAGAAATTACCTAGACCAACCTACCTAGCAAACCTGGAGCATCTAGAGCAGGCTACGCAAGAACGCATCCAGGTGTTTTTTTTAATATCCCCAGAGAAGAAGACTTCACAACCTCTCTGGGCACCCTGTTCAACTTCTCCATCACCCTCCCAGTGAAAAAGTTTTTCCTAATGTTTTTGTGGAACCTTCTATGCTCCAGCTTGCACTTGCTGCCACTTGTCCTATCATTGGACATAAATGAGAAGAGCCTGGCTCCACTCTCATGACACTCACATATTTATAAATATTTATAAATATTCATGAGGTCACCCCTCAGTCTCCTCAAGGCTAAAGAGACCCAGCTCCCTCAGCCTTTCCTCATAAGGGAAATATTCCACTCCCTCCATCTTTGTGGCTCTGTGCTGGACTCCCTCAAGCAGTTCCCTGTCCTTCTTCACTGAGGAGCCCACAACTGGACACAATATTCCAGATGTGGCCTCACCAGGGCAGAGTAGAGGGGCAGGAGGACCTCTCTCGACCTACTAGCTACTCCCCTGCTAATACACCCCAGGATGCCATTGGCCTTCTTGGCCACGAGGGCACATTGCTGGCTCATGGGCATCTTTCTCTCCACTAGAACCCCCAGGTCCCTTTCCCCTACACTGCTCTCCAACAAGTCAGTCCCCAACCTACACTGGTACATGGGTTTGTTCTTTTCCAGATGCAAGACTCTAAACTCTCCCTTGTTTTATTTCATAAAATTTCTCCCCACTCAATTCTCCTGTCTATCCAGGTATCACTGAATGGCAGCACAGCCTTCTGGTATGTCAACCACTCTTCCCAGTTTTGTGTTATCAGAAAACTTGCTGACGGTGCACACTATTCCCTCATTCAGAGGGCTGACGAATACATTGTACAGCACTGGCCCTATTACTGACCACTGAGGGTCTCCGCTAAATGCAGGCCTCCAAGTAGACTCTGCCCCATTGACTACAACTCTGTGACTTCTTTCCTTAACAACTCACCTCATTACGCAATAATCTAGACCGCACTTCCTCAGTTTAGCTGCAAGGATACAAGGGGAGACGATGTCAAATTCTTTACTGAAATCCAGATAAACCATGTCCACTGCAGTGTCATCAACTATTCACCTGGTTATCTCCTCATAATAGGCTATCAGGCTGCTGAAACATGACTTCCCCTTGGAAAAACCATGTTGACTGCTTCTGATAACCTTATCCTTGATATGCCTAGAGACAGTACCGAGGATAAGTTCTTCCATCACCTTTCCAGGGATGGAGGTGAGGCTGACCAATCTGTAGCTACTTGGATTCTACTTCTTTCCCTTTTTGAAGACTAGAGTGACATATGCTTTCCACCTTTCCTGTTGCTCATAGCTTTCCGAAAATGATGGAAAGTGGCCTAGCAATGACTTTCCCCACCTCTCTCAGCACTCATGGTTGCATCCCATCAGGGCCCATGGACTTATGGATATTCAGATTGTCAACTACAACCCAATCAGTCTCATCTCTGTGCCTGGCAAGATCATGGCGAGGATCTTCCTGGAAACTGTGCAAGGGCACATAGAAAATAAGGAGGTGATTGACAAAAGCCAAAATGTTTTCAGTAAAGGCAAGTTTTATGGCCTTTTATAATGGAGTCACAGTGTTGGAGGATAAGAGACGAAAAACTGATGTCATTTACCTGGACTTCTGCAAAGCATTTGACACTGAGAAATAACATCTACAAAAATAATTTTGACTAGATGCCCGTTTTCCAGTCAGCTAAACTTAGATGAGAAGAATTTCACAGAGACCCCATCTCTCCTATGCCAATAGTCCAGTGTTCCTTTCCAAATTGCATATGCAGAAATTAAAATACTCCTTTGATCATGCAAATGTGATCAAAGCTTCACACTACACTACCTCACTGGTACCCACATAGGGTTTTTCCAACCTTCTGAATGTAATTCTCAGCCTCCAAGTCCCTTAAATATCTCTCTGGTGCAAATCCATTGCCCAGACCTTTGTGTTTGGCTCTCTATATTTCTCCAAGAAATATAAGACAAGGAGAGTTTTATATCCTTTCCTTCTGTCTCTTCAGCTCATGACTGAAGTGTATTAATGAGGAAAAAATCCACATTTATCTCATAGACAAAAGATTTTTAAGCAAGGTAAACAGATCTTCAATTACAAGATAGAAAAAGAGGACAGGAATAAGAACAGAAAATAAGATCAGTTTGGGAAAGTTATAATATATACTTATTAGTGAAGATGATGCAAGTTTTCTTCCACCTTTAAAATGAAACCAAATGTAACAGGAGTTTTGTGCAATGTGCTTTCAAACTAGATTTATAGGTAAAAGGATCTTGAATATTGTCAAGAAAAATACGTGGACTGCTTGTATCAAAGTTTATGTCAGGCTTCCCATTGATACATTAGAGCCCACAATTTAATATATTTTGCCTAAAATAAAATACATTTCTTTTTTAGTTTATCAGCCTGACAGAGTTCAAGGAGGATCTGGATGAAACTTTGTGTCATGTAGTTCTGTGAGAAGAAACTAGGTGGACTCAAGGATCCTTCACAGATCTCTTGCACCATGAGGTATGCTATGACTCTATGATTCCATTTCTAAGACATTAAATTAGGTCCTTCAACTTTCCAGTGGAATAACAAGAATTACTTCACTTTAATTAGTCTTCTGTGCTTCAGTTAGTCTTAGTACAAGGTCTTACTTATTTTAATAAAGCACACTAGAATTTAGAAAGAGGCACATATGCAAAGGCAAGACAAAGACTAGAAGCCTTCCTGGTGTTATATGTTTCTTGGACACCAAACTACTTTTATGGTGTGATAATAAAGGACTCCTTGTAAAGCTTTTAAAGATCCTGTTGGATGCTGCCTTAGAGACATTATGAACTTTACATGTTATAAAAAGAACCAGCTAATGTGCTTTGTAAAAACACCAAGAAATATTTTCAGCCTTAGGGTAGCTGTGAAATATTGGACAATGTGGAGGTGCTTACGGAGGTGGTCAATAATCTCATACTGCAGAAATAAAAAACCCAACCCACAGTATTTTTAAGTCCTTTGAATAAAATGGTATAGAAAGAAGAGAAAATGTTTTCCCAACAGTTTCTTAAGGTTTTAATGAAGCACAGAAGAGTAAAGTATCTACCAACATATTTTTCTGATGGTAGCTCAGTCTATAATCTCTCTTATGTTATTTACCAGTAGCAATATGACACTAAATGCATGAAAATTTTTAGAGTCCTATATCTTAGTTTACACGGTATGACCTTATCCTAGCATATGGAATATACTTTACTACAGCAGAAAGAAATTGTGCCTAATGTGATGTCCACTGAAAACACCAAACTGGAGAAAGTGGCTGCAACAAGTCAAAAGATCCCACTCTGATATCTAATGTCTGTGACACAAACACTGAAGATTAGGCCAGTTACAATCATTTTTCCTGATGCTGCTTTGATAATTACAGGATATTGCAAGGAAAAAAGCTACAAAATATTTCTCAAGTTCCATTTAAAACATCTTGTGTATATTGACAGCAATTATGAAATTAAAAAAAAATACCTTACATGTGTACACTCTGCTAAAGGCAGAAGTATATGTAATATTTATGAAAAGACAGTATATATTTCTATGGCTTGGGAGACCTCTGTTGGACATCTCTGTCTTCTACAGCAAAAGCAATCAGTCTTCACTGCCATAGGGCACAACTTCTTTTCTCTGAGATAGCTGAGGAACTCTGCTGGATGAAATCCCACTGCGCAGTTTGTGGTGCAGAAACATGACTACATACACGTGCAGGAGAATGGACAGTAAAGGGAGTAGAAGGACACCAGAAGGAATTCCTTTGATCAGAGGACAGCCAACATTTTTTTTTTTTGATCCTTGGATATTATGGATACCATGAAATAATCCCCAATGTCTCTTCTTCAGCTACCTGGATCTCACAAGTTCAGTACTCAGAGCATTTGTGGGCACAGGAAAATAAGAGGCCACACTAGTCTCAAACATTGGAGTTTTCCTGCTCAGCTTTCTGACCTCAAGTATGCTTTACCTTGGTCCTTCTGCACTGAATTCAAGATCCTAGAGGCTCCTTTTTTTGACCAGCATAGTCCTAGAATTACAACCTGAGTGAACCAACACACAAAATTCTGATGCATTTTGTAGTTGAAAACCTACAAGTAATGAAGTGAGAGATGCCTTAAGATCTTCTGATTCCAGGAAGACTGTTTTTCTGGACTTATTTTTAACAATAGTTGTTTAGTGAGCAAGGAAAATTTAATCTTCATTTCCTATGGAATTCTTTCCCATATTAATCTTTCTGTAGCATCTTGTAGGAGTACATTCAGGCACACTAACACTTTTTTCAGAAAACACAATCTCAAGTACAAGGTTAATAAGCATTTTAAAATTTATTACTTTATTCTATATAGAGCTTGGTGAATCAATTCCAGTTGCTGCAGCAGATAACAACATACCAGCTCTCCAAAACATTCCCGTTCTTGCTTCTTTATTCAGCTAGTGTGAACTGAAGGCACACATCACCTAATTCAACAGGTCTTGGTTACTGGGGATAAATGACTCAAATTTTGTACAACCTATTCTTTAATCTCTTTGCTGACTTCAACTGAGAAGTTGAGTAGCTGCAAGATGACCTGCAGTTCATGGAAGGGACCCTGGGAGTTCTTTAGGTCACACTTAACGTGAGAAGCAGGATCATCTCAAGTGTCAGACCAGGTTGCTCAGGTCTTGGTCCGGTAGAGGACTGAAACTCTCTAAAGGATGGAAATGGCACAGCCTCTCAGGGCAGCATGCTTCAATACTGGCTGTAATCAATAAAATAGGAAATAAAGAGCTTGCTCTCTGGGTCCTGCTTTTGAATTCACCCAGTCAAAGAAATGAAGAGTAGGTAACAACGGTCAAATTAGGAGCTTGTCCCACTTTGAGAGCACCAGGACAAAAGTTCTCTGGAACTGTATGGCACTGGTAGCAATCGCAGTGGTGAAAGTGAGGCAGCTATGCCTATGGAGAAGAGAGGATGGGTCAGGTGAATCAAATGGACCAATCATGGTATTCATTCCCATGATGCTCAGTATATAAGGCCCCCTTGTGCTTGTTGTGTTGGAGAGCTGTAATTGGCTCTTCATCACCTTAACTGTGCTGCTGGAGGTCCTGTGTCTTGTTTCCATGCTGCAGAAGACTACTGTTTGATGGGACAGGTTGTCTTCCCCTGCACTGAATCTCCTTTTCTGGTTTGGTTCTTTGGGTTTCTTTTAACTACTGTTGAGACTCTGTGCATAGATGTGCCTGTCTGATGTTGAGTTCTGGTCCGGGATTTTTTTTTTTTTTTTATTTTGGCTCAGGACCTTATTGTCATACAGAAGGTGTGGGTCTTATATTACTCTATTCTCTCTTATCGTTGAGCATATTTGCATACTTGTATATATAACTGTATATAGTTTGACATTTTTGTTGTTACTCTTTGTATTTTTTTTCATTAAACTGTTTCAAGTCTCTTTTCAATCTTAAAGTCTCTCTCCCTTGTTCTCCTGTTATCCTCCCCGAGAGGGTGGTGGGGGATCACAGGGACCAACCAATAGCTGTCTCAAAACAAATTTCTAGTGGGGTATCCTGCCTGCCTTTTAAAAGGTTGTGCCTTGGCCTATGAGGCCAATGGTGTCCTGGTCTGTTACTAAAGCTCTGGACTAAGATTGGGCACACAACTTGGCCTCTTATGTGCATGAAAAACAGGAACAAGTTGCCTAGGGAAGTTGTAGATGCCACCTCCCTGAAAGTGTTCAAAGTCAGGTTAGATGGGGCTTGGAGCAACTGCTCATGGCAGGAAGATTGGAACTAGATGGCCTTTAAAGATCCTTTCCAACTCAAACCATTCTATGATAACTGTATGATCACTCACTTTTTCAAGTAAATTTAATGGTGATAAGCCTGGGACAAGAACAGTGATAATGTTGTTAGCTAAGATGTTTAAATTTCAGTTATAAAAGAGAAAAATAAAAATCTGAAATAAAAGGAATAAAAGGAAATCTACCTTCTACAAATATTGTCTGTTGATACCACAACTGACTATATGTTTGTCCTTCTGCTTTGAAACAAAAACTAAAAGGAGATTTTAATAACTCCAAATTCTGAGAGTTGGTACCTGTTGGTACCTCAGTCTTGTCTGGTGCCTAAAAACCTTTCCTTGGATGATTACCAACATGAAACAAGAAAACGCTGCTATCATGGGCTTGAAATTAAATGTTGGCTTTAATTTTCAAAACCAATGGAGTGTTCACACTGTTCAAAATATTACTTGAAGATAATTAACCAACTAACATTAGCTCCAGTCTTTAACATGTCTTTATTTACAAATATGTATATGGATATAATGAATCTAGGCAGCTATTTCACTTATGCAAATATAGATAAATTTCTTAACAATCTAATATTTATTCATATGTGAATTTTATATCATTTTTTCGTGGTCATATATAAAAATTGAATTAAGAGTCCTTAATTTATCTTGATAAATGTAATTGCCCTTTACATTATCAGTTAGAAGAAAACATATTATCAGTATTATTTTTTCATTGTCTGGCTACGTTTATGCCATTGTAGTTATAGTAAAAATGTACTTTATTAGCCTCTGTCTTCAGCCTGTTAAACTACATGCAAATTATTTCATTGATCTAAATTATTATGCTTGAATTCAGAATTTGCTTCATTTTGTTTTTAATTTTAATGAAGTGTTGTTTGGCTGACACTGAAGCACAATTACAGAAATGGAAAATATAAATATGGGATTATTTTCCCAGAGGGGTTTTATTGGTTCAGAGAATTGGAGAATATGTTGGTCTAGAAGGGACATTAAAGGTCATCTACTCCACTCCCCTGCAGTAAGCAGGGACATCTTTGACTACATCAGGTTACTCAGAATCCCACCCATCCTAACTCTGAATGTCTCTAGTGATGGGGCATCCATCACCTCTCTGGGCAACCTATGCCAATGTTTCACCATCCTCATAGTAAAAAAACCTTTTTCTAGCTTCTCATCTAAATCTACCCTGCTCTAGTTTAAAACCATTGCCCATCATCCTATTGCTACATGCCCTTGTAAAGAGTTCCTCCCTAGCTTCTCTGTAAGCCCCCTTCAGGTACTGGGAGGCTACTAGAAGGTCTTGCAGGAGCTTTCTTCAGGCTGAACAATACCAACTCTCTCAGTAGCCCTTTGATCATTTTTGTGGCCCTCGTCTGGACTCGTTACAATTTCATGTCCCTCTTGTCTTGAAGGTTCTAGAGCAGATGCAGTACTCCAGGTGAGGTTTTACCAGAGCAGAGTAGGGGTTAAGATCACCTCCCTTGACCTGTTGACCACATTTCTTTTGATACAGCCCAGGATGTGATTAATCTTCTGGGCTGTGAGTTCACACTATTGGCTTATGTCCAGTTTTTTGTCCCCTAGTATCCACAAGGCCTTTTCTGCAGGGCTACTCTCCAACATGTTGTGTCCCAGCCTTGGTAATGAGGATTGCACTGACCCATTTGCATAACATTACACTTGTCCTTGTTGCACCTCATGAGGTTCACATGGGCCCATTTCTTCAGGTTGTCCAGATACTGCTGGAGAACATCTTGTTCCTCTGACATATCAACCACATCAGTCAGCTTGGTGTCATACACAAACTTATTAAGGGTGCACTCGATCCCATTGTCTAAAACATTGATGAAGATATTGAATGGCACTGTTTCCACTACAGACCCCTGAGGAATGCTACTTAACACTCATCTCCATCTGGATATTGAGCCATTGACAGCTACTTTCTGGGTGTGACCATCCAGCCAATTCTATATCCACTGAACAGTCTACCCACCAAATCTGTGTCCCTCCAATTTAGAGCGAAGGATGTGGTGAGGGACAGTGTCAAAGGCTTTGCAGAAATCCAGATAGATGACATTCATTGCTCTTCCCTTGTTCATTAATGTAGTCACTCCATTGTAGAAAGCGACTAGGTGGGTCAGTGGGGAATTAAGGCACTTTTGCCCAGACTTAAATTCTAACTGCAAGGCAACCATCTTTGTCGAACCTTTCTCACATCGTGTGATGTGGAATAATTGTACAAAATCACTTAATTACCTATATAGCACTGTTCACACATCAGAACATTTAGAAAGTTTCCAGGACAATGAGCAACTGGTATGCAGAGAGTTCCCCCCACAAACGTTTCTAAGGTAACCTTAAGAGAGAGGGAACTTCAGGGACGAGTAGATACTACCATGGAACAGCTCCAACTCCTGGGATCAGTAGATGGGCTGAGCCTCTCTTCCGTCCCATAGGGACGCCTTTGGGTAAGATCTGAATGCTTGGTCTCACCAAGTACTGCCCTGAGATACTGAGGAAATTTTTGTGGAGTTGCACATAATCTAATTCAATTGTAATTTTTGCACACACTATCACGAGGAATCAAAATGAATTTGTGTATCTGTTGCTTTAATAAAGTATATTTTATTCTGATCTGGCCCTGTGAGTCCCTGTTGACAGTGACATACTGATGAAGGATATGCCACCCTCATGAAGGATGGTCTTGTAAATCAGAGGTGCAGCCAGATCGAAGGCATATTGGTGTGTCGCGTTAGTAACATTGAATTTGGCGTCACTCAGAACCTAAGCCTATCTGCCCCCAGCCCCTCTTATATCTGAGGACAAGCTGGAACGCAAGGGGGTTTAGCTCCTGCCAAACTGATTTGCCTCTTTTCCGCAACAGCAATTGTTGCCTCCTTCCCTCAACAGAAATTGTTGCCTCTTTTAACACAACAGTCAGGCAGGACTTGACCTTGGTGAAGCCATGCTGGTTGTCTTGAATCACAACTCTGTCTTCCATGTGCTTTAGCAGACCCTCTAGGAGAATCTATTCCATGATCTTGCCAGGCACAGAGATGAGGCTGACCGGTCAGTATTGCCCAGGGTCTTCCTTTCTATCATTTTTTAATATGGGTGTAATGTTTCCCTTCTTCTTCAGGGACTTCACCTGACTTCCATGATTTTTCAAATATCTTGGAGAGTGGCTTGGTAAATATGTCAGACAATTCCCAAGTCCCATAGACTTGTATATGTTCAGGATCTTCATGTGGTCACGAGCCTTGTCTTCATTTATAGTAGGAGGGACTTTGTATCAGAATCATAGAATGGCCTAGGCTGGAAGGGACCTTAGAGATCATTTAATCCAACCTTCCTGTCGTGGGTCCTTCCTGTCATGGGCAGGGTTGCCTCTCAACTATATCAGGCAACACATGGCTACTGAACAGGCATTGAACTCTCGAACTTGGAGTTATCAGCACCACGCTTTTGGTCCCCATCTTATGGTCCTTCTGCTAGGGAGATGTAAGGAGAGAAGTTGCCAGTGAAGATCGAGGTAAAAAGTTGTTGAGAACCTCAGCCTTCTCCTCATCTCTTGTTATTACCTTGGCATTCTGGCTCCTCACAGAGATCATAGAATCATAGAATTGTCAGGATTGGAAGGGACCTTAAAGATCATTTACCTCCAACCCTCCCACCATGGGCCATGACATCCTCCACTAGCTCAGGCTGCTCAGAGCCCCATCCAGCCTGGCCTTAAAAACTTCCAGGGATGGGGCTTCCACCACCTCTCTGGGCAACCTGTGCCAGTGTCTCACCACCCTCATGGTGAAGAACTTCTTCCTAACGTCCAATCTGAACCGATCCATCTCTAGCTTTAATAAGATACTGGAAGACCACCATAATGTCTCCTCGAAGCCTTCTTTTCTCGAGACTGAACAGCTCCAACTCTCTCAGTGCATCTTCATAGGAGAGGTGCTCCAGCCCTCTAATCATCCTCGTGGCCCTTCTCTGGACATGCTCCAACACATCCATATCTTTCTTGTGCTGTGGGCTCCAGAATTGGATGTAGTACTCCAGATGAGGTCTCACAAGAGTAGAATAGAGGGGAAAAATCACCTACCTCGACCTGCTGGCCATGCACCTCTTGGTGCAGCCCGGGACATGATTGGCTTTCTGGGCTGCAAGTGCGCACTGACAGCTCATGTTGAGCTTCTCATCCACCAGTACCCCCAAGTTCTTTTCTTCAGGGCGCTGCTCTTAAACCAAACACTGCTCAGCCTATATCGGTGCTTGTGATTGCCCTAACCCAGATGGAGGACCTTACACTTGGTCTTGTTAAATTTCATGAGGTTGGCCTGGGCCCACCTCTCCAGACTGTCAAGGTCCCTCTGGATGGCATCCCTACCCTCCAGCGTATTGGCCACCCCACACAGCTTGGTGTCATCGGCAAGCTTGCTGGAGGTACACTCAGTGCCACTGTCCATGTTGCTGAAGAAGATGTTAAACAAGACTGGTCCCAGCACTGATCCTTGAGGGACTACACTTGTCACTGGCTTCCACTTGGACATAGACCCATTGACAGACACTCTTTGGGTGCAGTTGTCAAGTCAGTTCTTTATCCACTGAATTGACCATCCATCAATTCCATATTTTATCAGCTTGGAGACCAGGATGTCATGCAGGACAGTGTCGAAGGCTTTGCTCAGCAACAAGTAAATTACGTCAGTTGCTCTTCCCTTCCCTATTTATGGTGTGATCTTCTCATAGAAGGCCACTAGGTTTGTCAGGCATGATTTTCCCTTGGTGAAGCCATGTTGAATGTATCCAATCACCTCTTTGTTATTCTTCTGCCTCAGCAGTGCCTCCAGGAGGATCTTCTCCATGATCTTACCAGGCGTGGAGTAAGAGACTGACTGGCCTGCAGTTCCCTGGATCCTCCTTCTTTCCCTTTTTGAAACTGGGGATTATGTTTCCTCTTTTCCAGTCAGTGGAGGCTTCACCAGACTGCCATGAATTTTTGGAATATAATAGAGAGGAGTTTAGCAACCTCATCTGCCAGTTCCCTCAGTACCCGTGGGTGTATCCCGTCAGGTCCCATGGACTTATACACTTTCAGGTTCATCAGATGGTCACGAACCTCATCTTTGTTTACAATGGGTAGTTTTTTTCATCCAACTTCTGACATTGTCTTCTGTGACTTCGGGAGTGTGGCTAGAGACCTTGCCAGTGAAGACAGAGGAAAAGAGGTAGTCGAGAACCTCGGCCTTCTCCAAATCACCTGTAACCAGTTCACTTATTTCCTTTCTGAGGGGTGCCAGACCTTCCCTGGTCTTTTTCTTACCATTAATATACCTAAAGAAACTTTTACTGTTTCCCTTGATTTCCCTGGCTAGATGTAATTCTAACTGAGCTTTCGCTGGTGTCTTGCTGCTCGGGCAGCTTCCTTATATGTCCTCCAATCTAGCTATCCTATCTTCCACTCCTCGTAAATTTTCGTTTTCTGTGACAGTGCGTCCAGGATCTCCTTGCTCATCCGGGCAGGTCTCCTAGCATTCTTTTCTGCCTTCCTTTTTTGTCGATATACTTTGCTCCTGGGTATAGATGGGCTATGCTTTCTTTACCCTTCCTTTTCTGGTTGGTATACCTATACAAGCACTTCTTGTTATTCTTTGCATCTTTTGCCAAATCCAGCTCCAGCTACATCTTGGCTTTCCTGATCTCATCTTTACACAACCGGGTATCATCCTTATACTCTTTCCAAGATACCTGTCCCTGCTTCTGCTGCCTGTGCAGTTCTTTCCTACCTTTTTGTTTAAGCAGAAAGTCTTCATTCAGCCATGCCGATCTCTTGTCTTTCTTGCCTGATTTCTTACACCTGGGGATCAGGAGCTCTTGTGCTCTATGGAAAACATCCTTAAAGATCAGCCAGCTCTGTTCTGTTCCCTTGTCCCTGAGGAGAAGAGTCCTATGGATTAACTCCTTGAAGAGTTGAAAGTTTTCTTTCCTAAAATTTAGGAAATCTCATCTGACTCGCATCCTTTAGGACTGTGAACTCTACCAGTGCATGATCACTGCAGCCCAGACTACCTCAGTCTTGACATCCATATTGAGCTCTCTTGCATTGGTGACCATCAGATCCCGTATTTCATCCCCTCAGGTAGGGGTGTCTATTTCCTGTCTTAAGAATTTATCACCAGGGCACTCAAGGAGTCTTCTGGATCGACTGCAGCTTGCTGTGTTACTTTTCCAACAGATGTCTGAGTGATTGAAATCCCTCAGAAGGATAAGAGTCTGTGAAGAAATGTCTCCTGTAGTTGGAATAAGACTTCGTCAGTATGTTCCCCTTGATCAGGAGGCCTGTAGTAGACATCAACCACAAGGTTTACCTCGTTGCCTCTGTCTCTAATACTCACCCATAAGCTTTTGACTTGCTCTTGTCAATTCTTCAAGGACACCACTTCAGAGATATCCAGTCCTTAACATAGAGGACAACATCTGAACCCCTCTTTCCTCACCTGTCCCTTCTAAACAGCTTGTAGCCATTAATAACCACATTCCAGTCATAGGATTCTTCCCACCAAGTTTCAGTAATGACCACTATGTTGTAGCTTTCCAGTAGCATAATAGCTTCCAGTTCCTCCTGTTTGTTGCCCACGCAGTGTGCGTTTGTGTAGAGGTGCTTCAGCTGGGCTGTTGAACATGTCAACTTCTTAGAGGAACACCCATTAATTCTCTTGAGGTGTTTCACAAATGTTTATCTGTTTACCTGTTGGCTCCTACAACCTCAGGAGTCCCTGCCCCATCTCCATAAGACATTGACTGTGCTGCAGTGTCTCCAGCATGCCTCAGGGCAACAGGTTAAACACCCTTACTAGCACCCTCTCCCTCTAACCCTAGTGTGTTATCCCACAGCTTCTCACAGACAACCTGGTATTAATAGCCTGGTATTAATAACTCCCTCTTCCTTCAAGTCTAGTTTAAACCTCTGCCAATCAGCTCTTCAGTCTCATGAGTGAAGACCCTCTTACCTTTTGAGAGAAATATCTCCGACCTGATGCCATCTCATCATCAGCAAAACCAAAAACTCCAGACATGGAGCCGTGTATTAATAAACTGGATAAGTCTGTGTCTTCCAATGGCAATGCCCACAAATGGAAGGAGGGAAAGGAAAATAACTTGTGCCCAAGAACACCTCACCAACCTTCCAAAGGTAGTGAAGTCTCTTACAATTAATATCGGAGTACAAGTTACAGTTTCCTATCCACCTACAAGAAATGGCACATTATGGTGTGGTATAACTATATAAATTATGAAGAGAAGAAAAATTTTTTCCAATCCTCATGACTGAGACCTCACTCTTAGATAGTGTGTTATTTTATCTGTTGTTTATAAAATGAGACTGCCTGTTTCAGAGGCAGATATTTGCATTGTATATTTCTACCTAAAATTAGTTGAGACACCTCCTCATATGTGAAACACAGCTTTTGTACAGAAAAGCACGTTGTCTTTTAATCATGTTGGAAATAATAGCTTGGGCTGATTTAATAGCTGACCTAAGCTCCACCTTACTTTATCTTTCTTGACTTCTGAATTTAAGCCAGAAATTCTATCTATCAATGAAAGACAAAGAGGGTATTTCTGTTTGATTCAGTTTTGTTTTCTATTGTGGCAGGGAAACTACAAGGAATCAGAGCTTCCTTCTTTCTGTGCAAATCATTGTACATTTCCCTGATGGTGCTCGTCATTATATAAGTTCCTACTGACAGTATGAGTCACCTCAAGTAGACTGCACTTCTGCAACATTTAGTTTAGAAATTGTCTCAAGGCTGCAGATATTATGAAAAGGTTTTGTGGTTCAGCTCTTGAATACTACATGAAACAAATGGATTACCATGTATTTCCTCAAGAAATTTCATTAATGTTTCCACTATATGCTTTAATAATACATTTCTGACTTTAGGTTACTTGTCTCCAATATACCCTTCTGGAAGCAACCTATTAAATAGGTGAGTTTATATCCTCAGTTTTCTTACTAATGAATTTATTGTTATCCTCAATAATTTCCCTTTTTATTTCTGTGAACATGTATTGACATTCCACAACGAGCAAAAATGGAAAGTTTGTTCTAAATAATGTCTTCTTCCCCTTGGTTGTACTGTGTGGCTTCTAGAACAATCTCATCAACTAGAACCAGCTAGATATGTTATAAAATCTATTTCTTCAGAAAAAAATAAAAATCCTTTTAATGAACCTGCCTGTCTCCTATTAACTTACTTTTGATTTGTAGGAATCCCGTCATCATTAAGAGAGGAATAATAGCATTCATGAATATTCTGCCATTTTAACAGTTAAAACTGATAAGAAATTAATTTGTCCACAAATATAAAAGACATCAATATTTTTAAAACATTGTAAAGGTAACTAATGAGAGTTTGGACACACAGGGTAAAGACAGATGTTAAATTCTAGAATTGGGGGCCTTGATTAGTTTTCTAGAGAATGACGCTTTCTTCTTCACAATATTCCAACAATTATTACTCTGCTAACTTGGTTTTCTTTTCCATAATAACTACCCTATCAGAACTAATTGCTTTTTCCACAGGGAAAAGGGGAAGGCAAATAACTTCAGGATGATCTTCACACAAAATTTCCCTTAATTTAAAGATAAATCTTCCAAAACATATAAATTAAGTTTCCTATTGGAAATATCATTGAAAAGAAGTGACTGTTCTTACCTCGGGTATTTACTAGTGACTTATTTTATATAATATTGTACCACTTCTAGAGAAATATCTCTGGAAATAGTATTATTGTCCTAGTAACAGGGCTCACTCATAGAAATCATCAGCATTCCCTAAATATTTTCCACCTTTTATTTTAAAATCTGAAAGAGCTAAATTGTACATTACTTGTTTCATGGCAACGATCTTTGCATATTTCCATACTAGTAATATTTTAAAGTTATCTAATCTTACTTTATTAGCTGAGATATTTAAAGTTTTATTTTCTCATACTTATACAGTAACAGAATCCTAAAAATTAGAAAAATTGTTAAAAGATAGCAATATAATAAAATGTTCCATTTACATTATTAATGCACATCACTAGGTTGATCGAAATTACACCATGACAGTAGAAATGTACTAAGACTAACCATGTATAATGACATTTTAATATTGTCCAACATTCTTTATTGAGACTACATGAAAAGAGAGAAAATATACATATTTAATTAAGCCCTGAACTAGCTAAGACTTATGCATATTTTAACCTTGTGGCGGTAACTCCATCTCTTAAATATATTAAGGGGCTGGTTAGTTCAGTCAGGTAGAGCGTGGTGCTGATAACACCAAGGTCGTGGGTTTGTTCCCCGTTTGGTCCCCATGTGTTGCCTGATCTAGTTGAGAGGCGTCCCTGCCCATGATAGGGAGGTTGGAATGAATAATCTATACGGTCCCTTCCAGCCTAGGCTGTTCTACGATTCTATTGATTCTATGTTTGTTGTGAGTAAAAGACTGAACACACACATAAGGTTTAGCAGGATGAAAAGTTGGAGACTGGCTTCTTTGAGATAGCAAGTCCCAGTTTTCCTTTTGAAATCATGCTAAAAGTGGCTGGTAGGTATTATATTTTTATATTTTTTTACCATAAACTGAATATGATTTAGCAATGCAATGAAGAAAGAAGAATTAAACAATCTTGAGAAATATACTGAGCAGAAGGCAAAAAGCAAGGTGATTAAGTGAATACCGTAACAGGTACAATAAAGCAACTCATCGATCTTAAGTTCTTTAAATAGTAGTTTATCTGAATATGAGTAGATTTCTTTCTGTTGTAATAATTCCTTTGAATCTGAGAGCAGCAATTATTAATGATAAATGGTTTTGAGTGTGTAAATTTTGTGTGTGCATGTAGAAGAAATCTGACAGGAAGTGTTATTCACACAGTTATTTAACCTGAAAGAAAAGCAGTCTTGTGTTCCCTTTATAGTCAAAGGAAGGATGTACGTATTCTTCATGATTTGAATTCAAGATCTTAGGATAATTTCTCTCTTGATATAGGTGTTTCTGTTTGGTATCTAAAACTAAATGGTATAAATCTGCAACAGAAGCCAGGGGAGCAGGGAGAGATCAATGTAGCACTGCTGACCGAAAAAAAAACACCTGATGGCCACTAAATGAACACAGCTGCTTCCTAATCTCTGGAAGCTTGTGATTTGTTCAAAGTAGTAACTTGGTCTTGGACAATTTTTCGACTGAATGGGAGCCAATGTGCATCCTGTAAAGTGGTATTCTTGTAAGAAAATCACCTTTAGCTTAAAATGATACTAATTGATGCACAGGAGTATGACTTTTTCTTTACTCTCTGATCAGACCTGAATGCACTTGAATACTGCTCACCTTTGAGAAAAAGCTCTTATTCTGAAAGGACTTTAGTGCCTTTAGAAGCTGCTGAAAGTATAAGCAGAACCAGGTAATTGCTCAATGATCTGTTTTAGAGAGAGGATCTGTAGAGCATGAGATAATTTTTGGCAGAAAGGCAGCCAGTAGCTAGTAAAAGCTTTTCTTTTCCTTTGTCCCTGCTACTTTCTATTCAATGTGAGGATAGAAAATACATTCACTATAAATTAATAGGTATTGTATACCTATAAGGAGTCTTTTAGCTCTCAGGATATCTCTATTAGATCAGTGTTACACTTCATATTAGGATGAAACATAAGAAGGCCTCCATTAGATACCTAGTAAAAATCTCTGTAATCCAACATCTGCAGTATGTCACAGGAAACTTTTATCTGTGGAATATTTCTCTATGATGCTTGAAAATGATAAAGCATATAATTTTAGTGAATCTTGTAGTGCTACATGTTTAATTAAAATAATAGTTCCTGGTGACCAGTAATTATCTGAGAATGTTAAGCAAATGTTTGTGTATATAAGAACATATAAGTACATCCACACATAAATTAGCCTTTAGCTTTCAGAACTGCAGGGAAGACCCTGGGTATGCAACCTAGTTCCAAACTACAGTTTAAAATTCCAAGAGGTTAGAAAAAACATCTCCATTTTATCCACTGCTGATTTAAGGACAGCTACATCCTGGCAGGGTCTACCATACAGCTTCAAGAAACACAGCAAAATGTTCTTCTGCATCACTTTGGAAAACAGACACCAAGGGAGTGATGGCAGTGATGCCTCTTGGGCTGCCCTTGGCATCTGGTTTTGCTCTGGTCAATGCGAGTCCCTGGCACACTTGTGATGTTTCCCTTATCAGTTTAACTCTTCAAGTCTTTGGCACAGGGAGAAGTTATGACTTCAACTTACTGGGTCCTGACACTCACAACATTTACTTGCTTACCTGTGTCAAAGGTGGCCCCAGAGAGATGGACTTCTGATTTACAATGTCTGATAAATGCTGTGTGCCTATGTGAAAGTAAGAAGTATGGGCAACTGAAGACAGAATTTAATTCTGCACTTACATAGGACCCCAAATATTAACTATGCCTCAAAAGCTGGTTTAGATATTTGATGTGCTTGTACATAATAATGGCTTGTCCTACCTGCAGAACAGTTGCACAGCTCTGATTCTCACCATGATAGATGTATCACAAAGTGAAGAATGTGTCGTTTATACAATTTCCATGTGACAAAGTGAAATATTTAAGGCCTTTTTTTTTATAGGCTGTCTTTGTTCTCGCTTCTTACATTATTTTAAAAACATTTTGTATACATGAGTAATTTGTTTATATTTCAGTATTGAAGCTGATTTTGTACACCACGAAGACATAGACATTGAATTACAATTATTAAGGCCTAACCTAAAAATTGCATTTTATAATTTGATAGCAACAAGCAGAGTCTTTTATAGTAGTAATTAAGGAGGCATCTATCAGTTCTTTCACAAACACATTTCTAGTCCAGACATAAAGGTATGAAGTCCATCCCTTCTGAAAATAAGTGTATTTTTCTGAAAATAACTGTATTTTCCTTCTGAAAATAAGTGCAAAATTTGAAACAGGTATTTCCATCTTCATCATTTTCTGTGGAGTTTCTTGTTTACCTGTTTTTAAAAACTGGGGTGTTTTTCTGGTTTTCTGTTTGAGTTGGTTTTGGGTTTGGTTTTTTTTAGTCAGGATTTCTTTAGTAGACAGCCTTTTCTTCTATCATTAGGCTAAAAATTGTCCTGGACAAAGTATATTTTCTTTTGTGAATGTTACCTTCTGAAAACCTTTCTCTTTATCTACAGAAAATGTAAACAAGAAATATACCTTGATTCTCATCCAAAATGTGGTTTTCTGATGTTGAGCTCTATCTTTTTATTTCTTCAAATTATCTTAAGATATTAGTCCAATAAAATGACTGTGAAACTGCGTGGGTGTTTACCTGTAGCCTGGGGAATACAGCCACTGTGTGATAAAAAAAAGTGGCTGAAAAAATTAATTTTTGTGTCTCCTTTATTGTCAACAGATTTTGTCTCATGTTGACACTCACATTCTAGTTATTTATTTTAAAAGTATTATCTTAATGGGAAATATCTGCAGTATCATCAAGTGAAAGGAGCAATTACACACTGATCTAATAATAATAAGCACTTTCTTCAAAATATTAGAGTTCTGACTAGTAGGAGAAGGAATTCATCTTATTCAACAGAAAAATTGAGTTTGTCACAGGAAAAACCCTCAAGGGATTGTTGATAAATTAGGCATTATGTAAAAATTAAAACTGTATGGTGGTACTTGCTGCATAATGCCTTGAAATTTCTGTTTTTCAGCCATCATCATTAATTTTAATAGATTTCACACTTTCATGGCTATTTTATAAGAGGTAACTCCACTAAGAGGAAAATAAATGTTGCCCCCAAATATTTTAAGTATTTTTTACTGGTTTTGCTGTTTCCTGTGCTTAATTTTCAGGATGGAAAAAATGCTGATGTCACTTTTTTTTTTTTCTCCTCAGGTTTCCATTTGACATTTCTTTTGATGTTTCTTGTTTAGTTTCATTTTCTTCCTTTCAGAAATGTGTTGATTTCAATATTAAACAGCTCTCAAAAAGTCACATAGTAATGTTGAGACGGTGATTTGTATATGGAATAAGTGATACATATCAGAAATATTTCTGATACATATTTGAAACAGCAGTGGAATCATAGGAACAAAACATTATCAAAACTCACTACTGACACTACAATCTCAACCATAACAAAGCAGTTCTTGGAATCCACCCAAATACACGTAGGCTGTTCACAGGTAAAACAAATGCTTTTTTTCAGAATAAAGCCTCTGTTTTGAACAAGATTTAAGCAAACCATCTTTTCCAAACCTCAGCTAAAGCAATAACTCCTCAGTGCAGCATTCTGGGCCCAAACTGGAGCTGTTACATGTGCAGGGGTGAGTTTCTAGCCAGGCCCCAGTAATCTGAATGTCAGAGCAAGTGCCCAGTTCCCACAGCTCCATGGACGGTCATCAGTGGTGCCTTGCCTGTGCACATGCACACCTACATATGTGAATTGAAATAGAAATCTTTGGACAGAAATCACTACGCAGCTGAGAAAAATCACCCTATTGAGTATTTCCAGGTTCTGTATCACTGGACGGTGTACTGCTGGTCTTGTTGCTGCCCCACTTAAACAACACCTTCGCAAATAGTGCTGCGTTACAGTCTCAGATGTGGTCCTTTGCATTCTGCTCTACAACAGAAAGCATTTAACAACATGCACAGTGTTCTCATAGATGGTGAACATCAGATTTTGCGTATAAGATGCAATTTAGATGTTTAAAAGAAGTAAGGATGCTATAGCATCAAACAGAAGGCTATAAAATCTGAATCTGATTGAAATAGTATTTGGACCATACTGATTTAACTACTGGTCCTGTGGTTGGAGTTATAAATATACTAATTAAAACTGTTTTCCTGCTTACAACACACCATTCCGCAGTGAATCAAAGACTACTCTTAATGTCTTGAAGAGTAGCCAACATAGCACATCTGTGAAATTACACATTTAAAAAGGAGGCAAACATTTTATAGCCTGCATGATAAACACATCAATATGCCTTTCAAAAAACTAAATGGAACAGAATGATAAGCTTTGAGTTAAGGGCTGAACAGACTTATTATAGGAAGTTAAAAATGGGTATTATTCACAAAAGTTGAAGTAGATGGGAAATACTTTTGTTCAAGTGCAACTGCTAGCATCTGATCTGAGGATTTTACAAGCTCCACAGTCAGAGTAGAGCCCATAAGATCATCTGTAAATATTTTGTTGTAAATATTCCAGAAGATATGAAAAGCATAAAAGCCAGAGCATGGTTATGCTGCTTACAAAGCAAAGTTAAAGAACTAGATGTGGTGGAAGCCCACATCTTAACACATTTTAGAAAAACTTGTATTACAAAACACAATATCAGAGCACTTTCCATTGTGGTTTTTATTCCACTTTTTCATTCCATTAAGAATAGATGAAAAATAGAGTGGATGGCTTGGATTGCTTCTGAGAGATATTATTATAACAGGTATGAAGACTGAGGGAACTGGATGCAGTTAAATAGCATGATAGGTGAAAGAAGAATAGAGTGTCTTCTCAACACAGAGTACATTTAAAAGGCTCCTATTTACATCCTTCAGAAGTATCTCCAGGCAAACTTTTACTGTCTGTGCCTGCTTTTCAAGAAGTGAACTTTGTGTTTAAGAAAAAAAAACAACAACAAAACAGAAATATTCTCTAGGGAAATGTAATTATTTTCTGGTCTTTTGTTTGGTCTCCAATGTCTGATCTATATCTTTGTATGTTTGTTTAGAAAAGAAAAAAAAAACAAACAACAAAATAAATAGCTGTCCAGTGAGCTAAAATAAGCTATTCTTACATATACTGCATTTATTTTTTTTCTTGGAATCACCAGAAAACGCAAACATAACATACCAAAATACATCTAATATTTTTAATTATCTACAGAGTCATGAATGGTTTGGTCCTTTGTAGTAAACAAAACACTTAAATATGAAGTGAATAAAGAGTTCAAATTAAATATGTCTTTGGTGATCAGTAATACAAAGAAAACTAAACTGAGCTATCAAACTGAAGAATCCAGTCTCAACCCTACAGAACAGTAAACAGATCACCAGAAAAAAACCCCAAAAATAATGTTTCTAAACTATTTCCTAAACAGGTTAAATCCTGAGAACTATTGCTTACATTATTGTATTTTAAATGGGTCTTATAACAATGTATGGATCTTCTCTCACTTACTGTAATGTGACAACTATATCAGACTTACTGCAATCTGAACATAATTTACTAATTAGTATTATATAAGCCAGCTTATAAACCAGCTCTTACAGAACAGGTATGGAATGCCTGTTCTGAAGACTTTGAGGAGGGACTTCTAATTTTTTGTCTCTTAAACATAAAATCAAAAGTGTCTAACTGCATTATCTACTGAGATGAAATTTAAGGAGTTTTCACAAAACGGTATTAATAAAAAACGTCATTCAGCTCTTTCTTCTCAATAGTTTCAGAATGTATGCAGATCACAAAACCTGTTAATATTCATGGAGAGCTTTCATATAATCTGAAATAATATAATACTGAAAGTATCCTACTTATTTTTACTTACACAAAAGTGTATATTCAGATTTTGTACAGGAGGCAACCTGTTTTGCAAGTTCACATGCAACACTACTTTACAAATACTAAACGAAGTGGGAAAAAAATAACAAACAGGTATTTGTAATCAGTTAGTACTGAAAAAGATGAAATAAATTAGCACTGTGGCTTTTAGGATTAAATCATTTGTATACAGTTCTGACATGCAGTCCAGCTTAGAATATTTTTAATACATTATTCAACAATATGAGAGTTTTTTTATGAAATCACAGCCTGGTGATCCCTTTAGATGAACACAGCAAAGCTTATACGTAAGTAATAATTATGGAAGAGTTAATAGAATCTTCACTGATACACAAACAAGTTTTCCTAATGATTCAAACTATCCTGGCTAACTGCTATCAAACTATTGGCTATCTCTTTACACATTCTAACCCGCAATAACTATATGATAGGTCACCCTTCTTCCAGCACTAATGTATTTTAAATCACGCTATATTTACCAGCTGTCTGCACCTAGGCAGCTATTGCAAAGTAGCTGACTTGTCTCTTTGTGCTTATGTAGATTTTTACTGTACCATGAGTACAAAGGACAGATGATAAGTTGTACTTTGTCATATCTTGTCAGAGGTTGCCATATCTGTCTTGTCCCATTGTAGAAAACAGTTCACACATTTTCATCCATTTTTAAACATCACCTGACATACCTAGAACTGGCTGAAAGGACAATCCACCTTACTGAAAGGACATTGAGGCCTGAAATGGTAGAACACCCAAGCATTTAACTTAAAGGAGGGAACAAATGAAGCTGGAATAACCTAGCTGATATCCTTTAGGCTTTTCTTAGAAAAGAGAAGCTGTTGAAATATAAACCCCTGCACAGATCATTTGCTCTGCTGTATCAACCCATTGGAAATGTTTACAGGACAGAGAGGCAGAATCAAATTTGAGCCAGCTGTCAAGATAAGTATGTTGTGCTGAGTGCTCAGGAGACAGACATTCCTCCCAGAGGGGTGTGTTTTGGGTTTGTGTTGATGGTATTTTGGTATTGTAGGAGAAACTAAAAGTGTGGCCCCTCTAAGAAATTTCTAGAAACTCCTCCAGTTCCAAGTCAGACTCACCTCTGATCAAAGCTGAGTCAATCAACACTGGTGGAAACATCTCGGCAATAATATATTTAAGAGGGGAAGAAAATTTTGGTGAAGAGAGAGCAGCAGGATATGAGAGAAGTAACCACATAGACACAAAAGTCAACGAGGAAAGAGAGGGACAGATTGTGAGGTATACGCACCAAAACAAACAAAAAAACTCACCCTCTCAACCCCTGCCAAAAATGTCTTGCTCAAAAATAGTCATAATTTAGTAGATTAATAATTCGTCTTGTATTTCTGCAGCTTTTCCTGAAAAGATAAAATAACTAACAGAAAAGGAAATTATTATATACATCTATTGAAGATATATTTATTCTGAAGAATATTGATGGACTAAAACATGTATACACACACTATATGCCTTATTTGGAGTCCAAATGGACATATCCATGTCTGAATGCAGATTTAAATGGAAAATGCAAAGAAATCATATTGTTTCTTTATAAATACTGATTATTTCTATGAGACACCTTGGACCCTAAATTGTAGCTTATGTTTAGATTTAGAAGACACAGAAAAACTTCAGTAACTTCATTGTAGTTTTCCAGCTGGAACATCTTTGGTTATTTGATAAAGATCTTGTACAAACTGTAGCAAGCAAGTACATAAAATTCAGTTACCTGTTTCTGTCTTCTCTTAATGAGAGAATAATTCTTTTTTTTTTCTGCAGATTTCAACCACAAAAAAAAATCATTTTTATGTAAAGAACAGGGAATGGATGAATTCTTATCCCTTTCTTCTTTATTCTGCCTAATTTTAGAAGTGTTTTGGCATTTGTCAAACTTCTATTCAATAGAAACTTTGTGAAGGCAATAAAAGTAATTGTTTCTGAAAGTATGAGCCTTGCTCTCACATATATTGAGTAACCACCTCATGCAGTCTTATTATAATATGCAAGAGCAGTACAAATCCAGGCAGACTGCATTCAAAGTCAACCATTTGCCACTGTGTGGCTTTTGATGCACTGTACTGCTATCTGTTCTGTCTGAATATACTGAACAAAATGATGAAAAGAAAGATTGCAATATCTTATCAGTACAGTTCAGCTCGACCACATATACTTTGTGGGAAAGAGATTGTAGAATACAACATTGATATTGGTTTGGAGAGTTAACATTATAATATCTTTCCTAATTTTGATAATGTAGGCAGAGAATTTGCTTACCTTTTGAGTTACTTCGTACAATGTATTGAATGTGCAAAACTTCTGCATCTTCAGGAATTAATTTTTTTTTTCTCCACTTGCGCCTTAAAATTTGTTTTCTGATGATTAACCCCCTCCTCTTTCGTTCTCATCCCAACTTTCTTGCTTCAAAAGGTCACTTAAGGCAGAACATGGTATTATGTAACACTGCAAAAATGTTTTGCACCTGTTCTTTTTCCCAGCCTTGCTATCTTCTCTGTATCCTTGTAAACATGTATTTACATGTATTTAAACATGTATTCACATGTATTTTTAAACATATCTTTACATGTTTAAAATGGGAGTGATGATACTTCTATCGTAAAAAAACTTACTAGTTACTGATGTGCATGATGCCTACCTGCATTTCTTTTTTCTGTGCACTTCCTAAATATATATGTAATAATTATATAATACACCCTGTCCTCAGTGTGTTACTTAGTTATTTCTCCTTGTTAAAGTCTTAGAAGAACATTTTTTTCCCCACAGTTTTATTTTTCCTATATTTTATGTCTGATTTCTCAAACAAAAAATACTGCATCAACTGGGAAACTGAGATAATTCTTCTTGTTTTTTGTTTATAATACGTGAGTCTGGAATTGATGTTTGTTTTCCATAGCTATAAGTGTAAGTTTTGTTGCTGTAACTCTTTGCCTATATCAAAAGAACAGATTTATACAACAATCTTTTAGATGGCACTTTATTATTCTAGCTTGATCTTTCATTAAAAGTTGCTGAATATGTATTTTTATCTGGAAATACAATTAGAAAAAGTATGGTGAGTTACACAACAGTATTTTTAAAAAAGAATAATCAACATAGCAAAAAATAAACAAGAAAAGTTTGATTAATATTAAATTTGTATTTTACCTTGGAGAATCTTTCTAAATTAGATCTTCTGGACAAAATATTCAAACATTTTAATGACCTAGTATCACACATGAAAGAAATAAATCAAAATAAGAAAAGACAGACAGTCAGAGTAGAGAATATATAGTGCAAGCCTGAAAAATATAATCTCAATGAATGAAAAGAAGACATAATTAAACTGAAAAAAAAATAAGGGTAGTTTGCATAAAGAAGATTAACAGAAAGTATATATGCAAACATAAGACACCTTCAAGATTTAATACTTTAAAAATATTGTTTAAAACAAAAAAAAAATCCATAATTCTTCTCTTGTTATAAATATTTATTTCTAGTTCTATTCCAGCTGATACTTTGTCCTGGGTTTAGCTAAAAACCCTGTCATATTTAGTGATTTTTACTTTCCAGTTTAGTCTGCACTTTCTGAAGTCAGCAGCATGTTTTTGCAGACAGTGTGTGCTACTGGCAGTGATAACACCTGATGTTTACAGTTACTGCCTGGGACTGGGATGCAGAAAGGCTCTTGCTGATGCTTATTCCTGTAGTGACCAAGGCCACGGCTGGCTCTTGTGTGCCACGCTGGGGGTGCCGGGTAGTGAGAGGGGTCACAAGGAAGTAAAAGGTTGCACCTCCGGGGGGTAATAGACAGGACAGGTGACCAACGAGAGTATTCCATCCCATATACGTCATATTTACTATAAATTGAGCGATCACGAGAGTTTCGGCCCTTTTTCATCCTTTTCACCTTTTTCTTACTTGCCCTTCTCTGCAATGGCTGGTGTCCAGAGAGGACTTCATCTGACCTCCTGCTTTTGATCCGACTCCTGAGTTCCCAAATCCAGCTCCCTGTATCCAGCTCCCGCCGCCACTGAGACTGGGGCTTCACCAGTGCCTCCTGTTCTGCAGCATCCGTGGTAAT
>NW_009736832.1:0-30580 GCF_000703405.1 Apaloderma vittatum | reverse complement strand
TAGAGTCGGGTTCGATATTGGGTTGATATATAGTTGTCTATAGTCCTTTATTTTTATCATTTCACTATTATTTCCATTATTGTTTAATTAAAGCTGGTTTAGCTTTTTCTTTTCTAACCCATAAGTCTCTCTGCCTCATTCCCTTTTCCTTCCCATTTAGGGGGGAAGAGGGGTTTAGAGAGCTTCTGTCCGTGTTAGAGGCTGGCCTAGCCCTAACCCACGACATACTTTTTATATAAAATTTTGGAAAAAAATCTTCTTATGTATGACTTTCACATGTGTTTTTTGTGCAAAAGCATAGTATGAAAGAGAAAGATTTTTTTTAAAAGAACACAACTGTATTTTTACTAAGTTAATCTAATTTTATTTATTGGGAGAAATGATTTTTTAAAAGAAAGAAATAGAGTGAGCAAAATCAAGATCATTCTTGAGTGAGGGGAGAATTATCACTAAACTCTCTCAATCATTAGGGATCTTATTAACATATATAAATATCTGAGGGGTGAGTGTCAAGAAGAGGACATCTCTTTTCAGTGGTGCACAGTAATAGACAAGAAATAATAAGTTTAAGTTAGAACATAGGAAGTTCCACAACAACATAAGCAGAAACTTCTTTGCTTTGAGGGTGACAGAGCACTGGCACAGGCTGCCCAGAGAGATTGTGGAGTCTCATTCTGTGGAGACTTTCAAAACCCACCTCGTGTTCCTGTGTGGCTGCTCTAGGGGATCCTGCTCTGGCAGGGAGGTTGGACTAGATGATCTCTAAAGGTCCCTTCCAACCTCTGACATTCTATGATTTTGTACTCAGGAAAAGGCAGTGCTACAAAAATCTTTTATTTGGAGGAGGATTTATCTATAAAAAGTTCTTTTACTGAATATATATAGATTCAGAATATATAGAAAAAGGTTTTCTCACAGATAGGTAAAAGTAGGTGAAAAATTTAATATAAAGCCCTGTAATTTCTCAGTTGCAGAGTATACTAGCAGCATATAACCTGTGAGAACAATATATGACGTTTAAACAATATTTAAGATAGTGGTTTTGAGCTATATAAGGTTTCATAGCCTTTCCGAAACACTTTGTTGCCCTTTGTTATATTGCCACCTCTTAAACAGTAAAAAATATTTGAGTCATCTCATTCATGATACACGGGGAGAGTTATGGCATTTGCTTGAAAGTTTTTGAACTCATCTTCCATAAGGACTGGACTGTTTAATGTTGTTTGATATGCTGTGAACCTCACTTGTTAAAATAATATAACCTGAAATATTCCAGGAAGGAATCAAATTAAAGAATTTGAAAACAGGAAGATAACACAGGTAAATATTTGGGCGCTGAATAAATCACAGAATCTGTTGTGTTTTATGCTTAAGAAAATAAAAGATGTTAATAGATATAGTAACTAAAATTAAGGTACTAAATGATGACTGACTCAGAGGAAATATCTCTGATCAGGGACAGGAATCATAAGCAAGTGGAGTTAGCTAATATTAAAAAGAATGAATAAAACTACAGCAGCTTCCTGTAAAATTCAAGCTTGAATCCTGCTCTTAGTCCTTCTTGGATTGAACAACAAACTCAGAATTGGATCGAAACTTTAGCTTTAAGTCATCTTATTTTTTCATTTATTGAAAACGAGATTAGGCAAAATTCAAACTGTTCAAAAGAGTGATACAGCCTCACAAGAGGACCATTAATCAAACAGTGAACTAGATTTAATGTATTTCTATTTGGGTAGTTATTATTTAAGTAATAGAAAATCAGATGATATTGATAATATTTGAGTTTTGTCTAAAGTGGATTAGTAATTTATGGCAAACTTTAGCAGGGCAAATGATTAATTATTTTTCTTTCTTTCAGATTTCCAATATTTTTTCTTGATTTCAGTGATGTGTTCTTAACAGAGTAATCAGTCACTAACTTTCAGCACAGCATGTGAATGCAATTTGAAGTGGCCAGTAGGGCAGTTTCCAATTTACTTTTAATGACCACAATCTTAATTCCGTTCCTTAAAGCAGATTTATTTTTGTTGTTTGTTTGGTTTCCATGCCTTGGGGGAAAAAGAAAAGAAACGGAAAAAAAGACAAAACTAGATCTTCCCTTTGAAAACTGTCACTTGTTAATGTCTTCAGAGGTGTCAGAGGTGTTCCCTCTGAAAACTGCCATTGGTTACTATCTTCGGATGAGGTTTTCCTACTTTTTTATTATTATTATTTTGGTTTGTTTCGGAGTGGTTTACAGAATTATCTCTTATTTTCTGCTCTGTGTATTCTTGCACTTAATGTAGACTCTGTCTCTGCTTTGATAACTACATTTAGTTTTCAGGATTCAAAATATCGATAATGATGTCGTTAATAACATGACTAGGAGAAAACAGTGGTACCAAAAAACATAGTAGAGTTGTTCCCTTGATTTTGATATAAACATTTGATTTGCTATACTATGGTAAATCTAAGGTCTAATCTGCACAGACATGTAGTGGTTATCAATATCCACTGATCTGAGGTTATAAGTCCTTGTATCTGAACTTGACGTCTATAATTTTATTCAACTTTGGTGAAAGGTAACCAATAATTATACCTATTATCTCCATAAGAAAACAGAGATAGACGGGTGTCCAAGAAAGACTGTAAGCATTATGATATTCAGCTCTGCAATTTTTACTATTAATACTCCAGTTAGGCACATAGTTGCACAATACTTTTATCTTTTTTTTCCCTACTGATTATGCTGAAAAAAATAAGGCTTCACAGCACTCAGCATAACGAAGCTTGTTAAAATGAAAGAGATAAGCCTCTTACTGAAATTCTGCTTTCACTATGAACTTAAGTCGACTAGATTTCCCTTGTTCTTGCTGATCTTCATCAAAAGGTAATGTTTCATTACAGTGTAATGGAGCAGATGTGCGCGTATACTCCACTAAAGGTGAAAGATTGAGATCTTTTTCCCTGTTAGTTGTCTTCTGAGAAGTCATAAGTGAGGATGTGAATACCAGTTTTATGGAGCTGAGTTGTGACGGCTTAAGCCCTTGTAAGTAGGATTTAACAGAAAGTATTTTCTAGTGCTCCAGGATCCTATGTGAGCTTTTCAACTACTGCTGAAGTAAAATTTGCATGAGGGTGCTCTAGAGCAGACTAGGATCTTTCCCACTGTCACTTACAAAGTCTGGGAGGGCAGGCTGTCATTAATAGATGAAGATAAATAAGAAATTACTTCTTAATATGGGACAACACTTTAATGTGGCATCTTGCTCTTGCTGAACTGATCCACCTTTACTAAGTGATAATGCAATAAAGAGTGAAAAGTTCTGGTACAAAACAGAACACAGATCAATGTTTCCCAGCACAAGAGAAAAAAATTATTAACACAGATGAGTCACAGACATGACTGCAGGAATGACAGGATTGCTGGAGCCAGGCCTGAGACTGGGATCAGTGAGAAGGGGGAAGACGCCAACATTAGCAACAAGGTCCTACTGCAGCCTAACTCACAGCAAAGAGCATGTCTTAAGTGCAAATTTAATGCAATAAAAATTATATTTTCATAACAATAAAAACCATGCTATCGTTTCAATAACCATAGTAGCTCTATCCAAAAGCAGAAAAATACTTTGAAAACTTTAATTCTAATATTTGGCAAGTTAGCTGAACTCATATGAACTTGGTTGCAGGCTGGCTCTCAACATATTGGTATTCTGTTTGAGATGCAAGTTTCATGATAGGTAATTTTGAATGGTAAGCCTCCTAGTGGGATTTATTGAAAAAAGATTAAAAGGGTTATTTTTATGTGCAGATAGATTTTGGACTGCAAAACAGACAAAACAGACCAGGCAAAAAAAAGTCCCATGTATTTATTCAATGACTTTCTTGGCCACTGGATTATATGGCTTTTTGAAAATATTTGCTAGAAGCATTCATGTCCTGTAATATCTGGGGCTTTCTAAACACAGATGGTTTTCCTGAGACATACACCCCAAATATTAGTTTTGCTCTTACAGTGTGAGCCACATCTGTTAGACTGACAGCCTCATATAAATTCTGTACTTGGTTTTGCTTTTTTTCTTTTGAGTTTGGTTTTTTTAGGGGGGGGCTGTTCATGGTATTGGTTTGGCTTTCTTATGATTTTCTTTATTACTATATTTACAAGCATTGTATAATTTTTAAAAAAAATGTAGTAGAAGCTCTAACTAAATTCATTTCCATAAATGACTGGAGACACATGAAAAGGTAATCTGGTCTTGTAGTTTAGTGAGAAGGGGGAGACAAATGTAACATGTCTCTAAGGAAGAAATTAGATAAAGCAGACATAGTGCTCTAATCTTATGAGAAAAAATGTTTGTCGTATCTGAGTCCATGTGAATTGCCAATGACTTTAACACACAACTCCCTGCATCAGAAGATCTAGTTTATTATTTCTTGCTATCTTGCTCCAAGAATAAATTTTAGTGACTTGGTTTAATTTCTTTCTTTCCTGAATGATGTATAAACTTCTAGTTTTCTCGGTATTAACTTTTCAAAGATAATACCATAAATAAAAAGAAGTCAATGCAAAACTAATAGAAACGTCAGTGATACAGAGGAAATGAAGAAAAGATATTTTTCTGTCATTTGTAACTTGAGAAGAATTCTCAAATATACTCTCAACACTGTGAGATTTTTCTAGGTCTTCCTAAAAAAGAGAGCACTCCTGCGGCTACCCCCTCCCTGGTGGTGTTCAAGGCCAAGTTGGATGGAGCCTTGAGTAGCCTGATCTAGTTGAGAGGCGTCCCTGCCCACGACAGTGAGGCTGGACTAGATGATCTCTAAGATCCCTTCCAGCCTAGGCCATTCTATGATTCTATGATCATGGAAATAATAAAATTTATAATTAAAGGTTACTTCATACAAAAACAATCACTAAATCTTGCCTCTTGATAATTACCCAAGTAACAAAATACAAAAAAACAAGAAAAAGAAAGCTCAACAATCTCCATTTTACGCTCATATTTTTATTCATATTCAGAAAACTTAAATTAAGAGGGAGAATAAAAGCAGTTAAAAGCATACATCTTGTCAACTTCCTCTCTGCCATATCTATCACATTTATATAAAGTATAAAAAAAATAGATCATGATCAAATTGAGAAGTGCAGGAATACATATATGGCATTTTGAATTCTAGGTTTACAGGTATCAGTGGGAGAGTTTCAGTTGATTTCCATGAAGCTGGGTTTCATACGGCCAGAGAAACATGAATAGAAAGGGACCTTTGGGGGTAAACCAGTCCAATCTTTTACCTGAAGTGGGACTGTTAGATCAGATCTCTTACCACCAGCTAGAGAGATAAAATGTCATCAGAAAAATATATGAGTGATTTCATTAGTGTTTATGGACATGTAGATTATAAACACACATACTATATACAAAATGCAAGAATAGTACTGCTAGGAATTACAGGATTATCATTGAAAACCTCCTGGCCCATTTTACAACCTTGTTTCAGACTTTTTAAAAATCTTATTTTACTTTGTTTTGTAATTAAAATCAAACTAACTATTCATGATGGTCATTTGCTGTAACTGAAATGTAAGTGATTTATTTCCATTGATGTTTACCTCTACCAAACAAATATTTGGAGGTAGGTTTTCAAAAGAATGTAAACATTTCCCAATACTGAAAGTCCATCAGAGTTCCGAAGTTTCTAAACTAAAAGAATGAAATAAAAAAAATATTTTTGATGGGAAAATTATTACATAAAATTGATTGAAACAAACATGGAAAAAGAACTAATGAGATGTATAATTTTCTTTGTGAACTACACTCAAGTTTGGTTCAAAGTTTTACCGTTTATTCATGACCTGATATTTTAAGTTAAAAATCGGGAGAGCCTAAGAATCTCTATTCTCGTCCATTTTTTCTTTTTCATCGTGTGCATTTGTTTGCATAATATAGAAGAGCAGCAGGGCGGACTAATTACGGCAATCAGTCTCTGAACACATTAATCTGCTTTAAATTGCAGGGAGTAAATGATGCAGAAAGAAATCCAGCAGAGAAATATTTCTTTTGTTTGTGGCAAATCTCATACCAAGTTTAAATCATGCAAGGGCAACTTGTAATTTATTTCATGGTTGCCTAGCTATCAGCAATTAAAATACCTGGTAGAAATGTTTGATTTGAAGAGGCTTATAAAGAATTTAGTTTATGTTAGCTAATGAACATACTATAGTAAACAATAACAAAGACTCCTCTTTGTTTACTTATATGGAGAATAATTCTTGTTAATCACTATACTTTTCAAATAGACTGTAACTAATAGCAAATAAGATGTTTACTTCTGCTTTCCTTTCATTCTTCACCTTCTTGTTTCATTTTGATTCTTACTCTCATTTATTCTAGGTACTCTCCATAAAAATTTCAAGTCACCAAGAAGAACGTCATATTTATTTGGGAAAAATAATAATCATAACCCACCTACACAAAGATGAGACAGTGTGCCACTTTCAGATCCAGTTGATGGAATTTCACTTCATTTTCAGTGAAGATGAGTAAGTTTACATGTTTTGGTTTTTTTAATTTCCTTTTCTTCTTTTTTTTTAAATTTGAATTGATGTTCATTAAACCTGCAAAAAAAAAAAAAAGAATTACAGAAGAAGGAAAAATGTTTTATGTCAGAGTTAAAGATATAAAAAGTCCCATGAAATTTTTCATTTCATGACAAACCATATGGCTTATTGATCTTCATAATCATCTCATTTGACAAGAAAGAAACAGTAAAATTTTGCCCTATTCATCTCAGCATTCTAAAAATATCTTCCTTGTCTTTAGATTTACAGTAAAAATGTTATCCCATTACTGTGAGAGATTTTGTTTTGTTCATTTATCTGGAAAAAGAACATTATATTGTCCTTGGCTTTTCAGGTAATGACCCAAGAGAGCACTGGGTTCAGAATTTCCGTGAGTGTCTGCTGGTATTCTTAGCATGGATGCGAAAAGGACATACTGTGTGTCTAAACTGTGAAAGAGCAACACTTCTGCCCCATTATTTAAGCCAAATAAACATGTTTCTAATGGAGTAGATCACTGAATGAAACAATACAATATAGTAAAAGAACATTTATGTTATTATTGCTTTAGCAGCATTTAAACATGCCCTGGGTTTTTTTTAGCTATGTGAGAAATCTGAAAATGTTCTCATGTGCAGAGTTATAAGGCTTCTAATAAATGTTTTATATTAAATATTTTAAACAATGTTGAATGCTGTGTGTTCTTTCCTAACAAATGGGAATTTTCATGCTTACTTTAATTCATGTTTTATTAGGATTTTATTCTGTTAAGGATTTACGTAAATTATTGTCATGTTTATTACTGTTTTGGAACAATCACTTGGTTTCACCTTCCCTCATGAAACATTGCCTATTTGGCAACAAAAAAAATAGGCAGCATGCTAACAAATGAAGACTGTGTCACTTTGAAATGATACGTTGCTTTGATAAAATAGCTGATTTCCTAAACAAAAAAATACCAGTAATACTTTCTAAGCTTTACTAAATCCTTTGATTCAATACTGAATATTAAACTAGAAAGCTGTAGGATTTGCATGAGAATTAGAATGTGTAAAATGAATGAAGAATTTAAAAACAAGAAAGATGAGGTTGGAGAAAGGTTGCTACTAGAGTACCGAAACCAAACATAAGCCTTGGAAAAACCTGTAAATTGATGTTTCAGTTGTAAACCAATATTGATGAACACAACACTAAAAAGTAGCACTATATTACCACATCTATTACAGTAAAAAAATTTGGAAGAAACATTAAACTGCAGAATGATACCAGAATACAAAAAAGGAAAAATGATATGACTTATTGGAGACTGGTTATACAAATGAAAATACTTTTAACAGCAGAAAAAATAAAAGTGCAAAAGAAAATTGTGCTAAATCCCAGAATTCTTAACTTAGAAACAACAGAAGAAAAATCAGTAAGTATATTAGTTAATATTAGATATAATATTTAAAGCTAATGTAATTCTTCTGCAACCAAGAAAATAATGAATAAATGACACGCTAGGCATGGTACTTCCAGTAATGTGCACAAAGCACTAGTAATAAATAATCTAGACTATTTTCCACACTCATATTTAACAACAATTAAGAAAGTGAGTGCAGACCAAAAATCTAAACCACCTACTTTCTCCGACTACAAAAAAGGGACTGTGCAGGCGTATAATTGCTATATATACATTTATATGTGTATGTTATATGTATATTTACCCTTAGGGTAAATGTGGGAGGAAAAGATTTGAACACACAAAATACATTTGTGTTAGAAATTAGATAATAAAAAAGCAGTTAGTAAAACATTACTGGAAGGACAGATGGGCACATGAATAGGCTGCCTAGGAAAATTCTATTTCCAACATTAAAGGGTTTTAAGAAGAGACTGGCAGAAATCTGTCAAGAATGATTTGGAACATCTGATATTGGTTTGGGGAAAGGAAGTGGAGATGATCACATATCTAGGTCCCTCTTTTGATTCTTCTGAAAACTTGCTTTGAACAGGGTATCTTTTTGTTATAATTCCTCAGGTCAACTAACTGAGGAAAAAAAAATAGTTTCAGCTTGTTTTGACTTCCTTCACTGTTTATTACAGTGCTCCTCTAAAACCAGGATCATGCTTCATCTATCCTCTTCGGTTAATCTAAATTCTGCTGTAGTGTGAAGGTGGTGATAAGGACAGTTGGAATAACTGTCTGGAATTACTTGTGTCCCAAAAGTACAGAGCACTTGACAAAAATCTTGTTGCCACAGATCATATTAAATGTGACCTTACTGAAGAGTCATGACTGAAAAAAGAAGGTATTTGATCCATTGATAACTGGGTGATGAAGTCTTAAAAATAATCAAATATAGCCTAGTTTTGCTATTTGTATAGTCTTGGCATATAAATAACCTCTTAATAATGCTATGAATATAATTCTGTCTTTTAAATACTATGCACCTAAGCATATGCCTTTGTATTCGATGAAAAGATGCACAAAAATTCTTATATGTCAAAATTTATAGAAACAATAAGGTGACTTTATAAAGGACAAAATGATGAGATGAGGAAAGTTCCTTACATTTTTGGCAAAGAAAACACAAACATACTCAGAAATATGACGCTATTGAATTTACCACAACTTGTATGTCAGAGCTCTTGGTAAAGCCATAAGTGGAGAGCAAGCATTAGACCTAAGCTCACACTGGTGAACTGAAGGGATAGTACTATGAGATATGCCATACAAAATGTTCAGAGAAAGTCTTAACCTCTGTCAAGAACTACGTTCAGGGGCAGTTTGATAAAATGGTTGATTTATCAAGTTGCTGTTATTGTATCAACTAAAGGCATTAAGATGAAAATATTACTAACTATAGCTATTTAATGTACAATTAAACAAGAAAACTGAGGCAGTGTTGTAAGGAAGAGGCACTGGCCAAAGAAAGTGGAAATCTTAAAGAAAAAATGGAATCTTAAAGAAGCAGTATAACGAAGTTTATATGCCAGCCTGCAACAGTCTATGGACTTAAGATCAGGAATACTACACCATTTCATCCAGAAAGTGGTAATAGGCTTTTAACTGAACAAAAAAAATTGGATCTCAAGAACAAACATTTCAAGAGTGCATTAAACCATCTGTTTGCCATCTCTGAGGAAGTATTAAATAGAAGTCTATTTTCCCCACATAGAGCAACTGGCAGCAACAACAAAATATACTAGTGTTCTACATCTCCTGTGTGGATGTTTTAGGAAATGGCATCATGACCTTAACACACACTTGCTAAAATATTGAGAGATGAAAATACTGTGAAAAACAACCTTTCACAGTTCTGTTAATATTTTCAATAATGATATAATGACATAGAATGTATTTTTCTCATGTCATTAAAATAGAATAGTAAAATTGAAGACCATTGACTCGTATTTTATTTGTATAGTACTTAATTATACTCCTGTATTTTTTTGCAGTTCAATACTAAATCCTGAAAAAAAAGTCTTCAGTTTCTTGACTGTGCAGAAATTCATGAAATTTAAACTTCAGGTATATGATAGCAGAAGTAGCACAATGAAGTTTATGTCTCTTTTTGGTAAGTATTTTCACTACAAGCTAAACATATCTTTCAGTAAAGGCTTTCTATTCTCATTGTTTTGAGGTCTTACTTTCAGGTGGAAAGGTCAACTAGATAGAATATTTTTTCCCTGCAAAAAAAAATAAAAAGTAATATGGACCTGGGCAAAGGTGCAAAAAGCAATTGCAGCTGGAAAAGAAATGTCAGAATCAATTAACAATTGAAGAAAGTGAACAGAATTCTGACTCAGAAGAAGAAAAAAGGATCTCATATTAGAGAAGAATGTCCTTTGCAATCTTTGAGAAAAACAGGGAAACAAAACTTGAGTTCTGAAGACTGTATGTACTGGCCACACAGTAACCTTTAAATTGGACTTTACAGGTATAGGTTTCAAGGTACTGCACCTCTTTTGCGTAGGAGGTTCCTATTCACATTTTGAGGAATGAGTCTGTAGTCTCTCACGGGCAAATATGAAATTTAGCTTGCAATATGAACACCCACAGGAAAGTTCATGGACTGGCCAGGGCTGAATTACAATTTCCATCCTCTTTCCCAAAAGCAAAGACTAGAAAAACTATTTCAGCCACAGACCAACAAGTAAAGGTTTCTACCGCTTTGTGCTTTGAGCCATAAGAAATTGTCCACAGCAGTATATGCTTCAAGCTGAGATAACACTGGATTTTTTGTTATGTTGCTCTTCACTGGCTTTTCTCCACAGGTAAAAGTATACTTAAGTACATAATGTCTTCAGATTTCTAAACAACTTTTAAACGAAAAATTTCTGATGTTTATAGTAATTGTGACAGAATGTGACAAAATGCAAGAAGTAAAATAAAAGCACTAAACGAACAAACTTGAAAACCAGCCATTTTCTTTTTAGAGTCGTGATTTCCTTGCATAGCTGGGAGAAAACATGGAGAATTTTACTCCATAGTTGTGCTTAGCAAGATTAGTCAGTTGTGGCTGAAAACATTTATCTGTGCATGACAGAACAGGAATCAGGTTTAGAGGACAAACATTTCATAGAGATGGGAAAAAATGCCAGGGCCAGCTTCAGACTAGATTCCTGCTACGTATTTCATTTTGCCAGTATTCGAATGTTTGTGAGTCTGGCGTCTAAAGGTAGAAGACTCTCTGAGACATAGTTATGACCTATCCTTACTACCTGGTTATTTTCTTATTTAAAGAACCTCCACAATAATGCAAAGTTATAAATTGTTTTAGATACTGGCCAGTGGACATGTAGGAAGTTTCTATTTTCGTTTAGTCTGGATACATAGCATTACCAAGGGGCAACCTTTCAAACTAGCCATGGATAGGAAAGATGAGAAAGACTTCAGATTGCCTTCATGTAAATGAATCTTCCCATTTACGGTGATTATGAAACATACATCACACTTGGTTCAGTCGTAAATACTTCTTACAAACAATATTGCTTAGCATGGGAACCACATAACACCTCTAAAGAAGTTATCTGTTACTGTTTGTTTCTTTTCAGGGAACTATGGCAAATAGCAGTAATACCGAGTATTTCATAGAATCATAGAAACATTCAGGTTGGTAAAGACCCCTGGGATCATCAAGTCCAAACTGTAACCCTACTTTACAGAGTCCACACCTAAACCATACCCCCCAACACCACATCTAAATGACCACTAAACACCTCTAGGGAAGGGGACTCAACCATCTCCCTTGGCAGCCTATCCCAGTGCCTGATTACTCTTTCTGTGAAAAAAATGTTTCTAACATTCAACCTATATCTACCCTGTTGAAGCTTGTGGCCATTCCCTCTATTTCTACTACCAGTTACCTGTGAGAAGAGACTAGCACCAACCTCTTTACAGTGTCCTTTCAGCTAGTTGCAGATAGCGATGAGATCTCCCCTCAGCCTCCTCTTCTTCAAACTAAACAGCGCCAGCTCCTTCAGTCGCTCTTCATAAGATTTATTTTCTAGGCCCTTCATCAGCTTTGTTGCCCTTTTCTGTACTCTGTCTAGTACCTCAACATCCCTCCTGTGTTGAGGTGCCCAAAACTGAACACAATACTTGAGGTGAGGCCTCACCAGTGCTGTCACTTCATTTCTTTTAATAAACACAGTTTGAAGTGCAGAATTTCTCCCTGGGAACATAGTGACTGGGTGTGAAATCAATGAGAGACCTGAGAGTTGTAAACCATGGCCTATATTTAATGACTGGAGTGAATGAATTAGCTACACTACAGAATGACTCAGATCTATCACATGAACTACTGCTTTAATGGGAAATAGTCATGCACATCCCCTAAGTTATACTAAGCTTGATGGAGCAGTAGAGTAACATAACAAGTAATAATTAGTTTACAGATTTAATATGACACGTGGTGGAGACTCATCATCTTCACACAGTTAAATGTTGTTCACTATGTCCCTATATTAACATTAAATAATTATTTTCTATTAACTTCTTTCTTTCCTGAGGTTACTGTGTGCTCCTGTAGGTTTATTCTCAGCACTGGGTTACAATCATATTATTTCTAATTCATGTTATTTTGATTACAGTAATGGTGAGGATTACTAATTGAATTGATTTCTGTCCTGTTCTAAACAGACTGCTCTTGATGAGGCAAACATAAAATGGCTTTCTATTACTTATGTAAAGTTAAAAATAAACTGGATACATAGTATGATTATTTTAAAATTTTCTTCCTGGCTTCCTTAATACTTCAAAGGTGGGTCTATTTGACAGTGCAGTCTTTCTTTCTTTAACAGGAAAGAATAACTGCAAACAGAAATCCATCCAATCTTTGACTTTAAAAAATGCTAACAATAATGAGGGTCCTAAAAACTAGAGCTCCTGGTGAGTTGTTTGCTCCTTACTTGGATACAAAATTAAATGCAAGAACAGCTTACTAGTTAGGAGAAGCTATATGCACGTATTGATGTCTACTACTGTGTTAATGATTCTATTTGCTGTACAGTTTAATAGGAACCTTGAGAACATTTTAAAGAGATTTAGCTCTGATTTGTGACCCTATTTCAGGACTGAATTGTGCTTGTAAAATAATAATCAAAGCAGAGGTTGTCTCATGCTAAGTGACATCTGCAATTATCTGGAAACTCAAACTATTAGATAACTATATCTGCTATATTTTCATCTTCAGTTCCAAAAATTCTCTGTTAATTCATCTGTTTTCTATGAGAAAATACTACAGTGTCATAAAACACTTTAATATAACAAAATCATAATTTCCATATACATCCGCTTTACCAATCAGACTCATGTTTCAGCTTTGTAGAGTACATATAGCTGAGAGAAGGTTTTAAATATGAAATGCACATGTTGCTGTTAGTGGATTTGAAGAAAGTTGGCTTTCTACTCAAACTACCTTCACATGTGGACAGATGAAATAGTTACTCTGGGCATCAGGCTGTAATGACCTCCAGAACAGAGATAGTTTCTCATTCCTCCTGCTGTACAAGAGGAAAAGTAAGGCCAGCTACTGCCAAAGAAGGAGTTACATGTGTAGAGTGATGGAAAAAAAAAACCAAGAACAAATATTGTTTTCCAGGACTCCTCTTCTGGTAATCTATTCTGTTATTTATAGTGCTGAGAAATTTGAACCAGCTCTGAAAGTCTTGAGTCCTACCCACCAAACCAGAGACTAAAAAAATATTCTGGGGAAGACAAAAGCCAGAATATTTCTTTATTTCTGCTACAGGATTCATCATACGTTTCTGAAAGTCATATTTTATAATTATGTGGTGCATAGTTGCTGTTATATAAAAAATATTTTACTTCCCTGTGGTCATCATGGTAACCAGTCATGAGTCTCATGAAAATTCACATAGCAATTTAAATTAAAGCAAAAGCCAGCGTGCTGTAGCGATTAATCCAACAAACTGCATTGCTTAATTTTACACATAAAATTTATTAGATTCAGTGAACAGATCCCATTTTGGCCAGAAATCACAAAGGCTTAGAGCCAGTTCATTATTCTTATCATTGAATCATAAAAACTGGTATATGCTATTAATATGGTATTCACAGATACTGAATGCCAAAAAGAATCCTAGTGTTAAATCAGACTTCTTGCATTATTCATGATGTCCTCTGTAGTACTATTTCTGTGACTCAGAGAGAAACAAGCAGTATTGCTGCTTTGGGAAGTAAGTCATATGCAATAGAGTTTGTCTTTTAGAGCCATCTGAAATTTCTAAGCTTTGATACAATTAAAGGAAAAGATCTATGTTACTGCAATGATGAGACTAAATTTCATGTTGAGAAATGTTAATGTTACTTAAAATGTTAGTTAAAATTACCAAAAACATACAAAAAAAATCTCTTCTTTACGATCTACCCTCTAAGGCCTTTGATCCTTAAAGCAAGGTTAGACAATCTATGCCACAAAGCAAATATATTTTGCAAAGTATTTTTTTGAAACCACGGGTTTTAATCGGTTAAAATGTCACCTGATTTGGGGTTAGTCACTTGGCTAGTGTGGTTAAAAATCTATGGTCAACAACAGAGAAGAGAGCAACACAGCTAACATGAAATCTAATTTTGATTCTTCAGCCCAAATGCCCCTCAGCTGACCACCACTAATTTCTACTTAAATCTACAGTGTTATTCTTGTATTCTCCTGGCTGGCTGAACCACACTGCGTCTGTTGCTATGTCCCATAACATGAGTTTTGTCTTTTGCAAGACGGTATTTCTAATACATATGTGTGAAAACTCATTAGCTTTCTCAGTTGGACTGCAAATGTAGTATTTAAGAGACTAAGTACCAAGTATTAGAGAATAATACCAATAAGTATTATTATTAACAGTATTTTTAACCAAAGGAAAAAAAAAAATCATTATAGTTATTTGGTTTACCTCAACGTTGGTGCAATCAAAATCAATTTATATATGTCTCTATCTGAATAAACATAAGAAAGCTATGTTTTAGAGTCTAATTGTTTTTAACAGAAATCATCAAGGAAATTTCATCTTGAGAAGTCTTTTTATTTGTTTCTCCTCTTCTCCAGAAAGTCTGCATTTATTAAACAGAAAAAAAAAACCAAACCCAAACTGGAAGGCATTAGTGTAGAAAAGTGGAAAAGGGCCTTCTTGCGAGTAGCTTTCATGCTCTGAACAAGTTTTCTGTTTCAATTTCTTTTATTTTCCTCCCTCCCACTTTTAAATCATTGGAAGCATAAGGTTATTTCTGGCATTATCAAATGCCCCCTGCCATACTGACTGTGATGTATTTCCTAACCTTTACTCTGGCTTTGACTGGGTGATCCCAGCCGATGCATCAAGGGAATGGCCTGTCTGCGGAAAAAAAAATAAATTCTGTCATACCCAGTTGTTTGGTTCCACATCATGATAAACTAATCAAAAAGTTTATGCATTTTTAATAGAAATCAGGAAACAGTGAAATGCAAGGAATTAAAGGAAATTTAAAACATAAAAAGAACACTGATTATTTACCAGTATGTTTTTTTTCCCCATCACAGCTGTTGACTCATTCCAATACGTTCTTAACATAACCTTTGCAGGCTTAGATTCTAATGTATTTGTCAATTTTCTTTTGGGACACTAACTGTACAACGTCATCAGATGAAGGTGTTTATGAGTACTTTAAAATGTAAGTAATAAGCCAATGTGAAAAATAAAATTAAAAAAAGGAAAAAGATGATCAGATGTTTGTCTAAGTTCTATATGACTGCAGCAGGACCACTGACAGTGCCTCGTCTAGCTGTCAGATGAACCACTCTAGACATGATAAGCTATCGTCAACACTGAAATAAACATCTTAAAAACCAGGAAAAGACTAAAACAGAACATTATAGACTTTGACTGGAATGAAAAATACTAAAGAAAGGAAAATAAAAAAAGAGGAAGAGTTGATAATTCAGTGTAAAAGATTCCCTACCTGCCTTTCGAAGGAAGGGCATCTCAGAGAACCTATCTTTTTGTACCAGTACATTTAGCAACTAAGTATTCTGGAAAACTGTATTTCAAGTTCGTTGCAAAAAGAACAAAGTCTAGAGTCATCTGGAAAACAGTGGAAAGTCTTTTATTTGTTTGTCATTTGTGTTTTGTATGATTTGTGACAAGTAAATATAATTCTATTTACACAAACTCAACAAAAATTAATTTTAAAGATGCAGTTTTAAGTCAGTTATTGCTAGTTTCTGATTGTGTTCATGTTGAAAATCTGATGTAAGTCTGACGTAAGTGGGTGTGACCACACGTGTTAGTGCCAGCAATGTTTGCCATAGCAGAGCACAAATGCCTGCTGAAGTAGAGTCCACCACATTTTCATCCTATGAAGGCCTCAAAGTCTGTTTGGAGTAAGACAACTGTGTCAATGCTATGCTCCAGCTGTATCATGCTTGTTAGCGCTTTCCATAAAATACTCCCACTCACCTTCTGCACACCCAACAGGCAATGAGTAGTGGTGTTGCAACTCATCCACTTACTTCCGTTGTTTGGTCTGAATTTATCAAAAGACAGTGTTTGTGAAAGCTTGTGATCAGGAAGAGGTGTATCTCAGGACCATCTACACTTTCTGCAAAGAAAGTAAGCCCTTAGCATTGATAAAACTAATACCTCATTCACTTTCAGATATGCCTGAGTGAAAACTAAAGAAACTGGAAGGCTATCAAGAGAAGTAATATTGTCCCTGTGGAGTACAGGGAAATTAGTTGGATGCTACTGAGATAATTAGAATTGAGGTCAAAATTTACAGGTATGTATTTGGATACCTAAGTGAAACTTTGTCACTGCATAGTGTGTAAAAAACTTCACCATTCCTCTCTGTACTGGGCTGCATTTGGTGCATATTGTATGAAGAAACTTAAATAAAAGTCTGCAAACGCCATTTAAATGAAAGGTTGGAATGCTTTTCCTGCCAGGGTCAGCTCCTATTTTGCTCCCTTGAGCTTGAGGACTACTGAGGGCTAGGCCTGGATTTGCTGACAAGGGTCTCTCAGCCTTAGGGCTCTGTAGGGCAATATTTCAAGGCTGCTACCAGCCAGAGACAGTGGTAGTTTTCTATAAATATTCCATGTAGACTTCTGTAATGAGGAAAGATTTTAAAACCTGTCATGCACTTGATGCAGTAAGAAAAATACCAGCCACATTCAGCTTATTGAAATTCAACAGTACTGACCTCAATGAAGATGAAGACAGTCTGGAATATCTGCTGCTTGATGGTGGCGTACTGCTAAAGAAAAAAAAAGATAACAAAAATTCATCACTAGAAATGTGAAACCAGGTCTAGGACTTACAAATAGTCACAAGATACCAAATAAGTTTAAATGTTAAAAGGCTGGAAGATAAGTTCTCTGAAATTAAGATATGTTTCCTGGTTTCTCAGATATTACCGTTTACAGTAGGATGCTATGGGAGGTAAATTTCAACAATAAATGATGTCTTGGAGGATTAAAGTCTCAGGGCTGCAGAGAGGTCTGCAAATGGCTACAAGCAAGCCAGCAGGAAGTGCAAGTGGAAGAGACACATCCATTAGATCATAGTAAAAGCTCAGGACATGCAGCTCACCCACTTTCATCACTGAGCGCTTTTATCCATGGAGCATTGAATTTCCAACCATCTGCACCAATGTGCGAGCCATGCAACAAATTATGTGATGTGATATGGGTAGAATGATAGTTTCATCGAGTGAAGCTGAACACAGTGGTCTTTGAGGACAAGGGATTGGTCCTTCCAGGCCCATTGAAGACTCAGTTTTTCATTGCCCAAAACAAGGAGGTTTCTCCTGCTCCAGTCCCACACAATCAGCCTGCTGCAATTCCCTCTCCCTAGGTCCTACCAGCAGTGAGGCTGGACACATATTGCCACTAGACACATGCACACATAAAATGCAGACAAGGCTGGCTGCACAGACCAGCATGGAGAGCAATGCCTTTGCTGGCACTTTAGGCAGGGCTGGAGACTGACATCTCTCTAGAATGTCTGGAGCAGGGGCTGACAATCCCATGCTGGGCTGAAACAGGGTTCTGGGCCTTGGATGGGGTGGTGGGAGGCCCACAGTGCGGCTGATAAGGGACAGACTGGACTGTCCTCAGGGCCCTAAGAAGTGTAAAATGGAAGTATTTATTTTTCCAAAGTTTTACATATATGCCTAAAGTTTATTTGTCCTTTTACTAGAAAGGTAGGCAATATCAGGAGTAACTACTTCACTCAACTAAACAGGGTGACAAATAGATGCTTACAATAAGACTTAATGGTACAATAAGCCAACTCTTAAAATGCAAATGCATTACTAAGTTGTATGTTCAACAGATATCATTTATAATACTCATATAAAAAAGTATCTATATTAAAGTACCCACCATCAAAAAATGACTATTCTTGAGTCTGCTACAAAAAGTGAGACTTCAATCTAAGTGAGACTCCTTTCACACTAAATGCGATCCACTCTCAGTCTAATAGAGATATTTTCAGTCTTAATGAAACTACAGAATTCTGCCTGCTCATTGCAATAATTTATTCATAAAGTGTTCAGTTGTTCCTGTGAGACCCTGATGGAGAGTTGTGCCCAGTAGAGACATTTCTAGGAGCATTTCTAAACTGATATCCAGCATCCTTCAGGCTCTTTTTCTTGCTGTATCTCTTAAGCTTCTTTAAGCAGCCAAAATCTGCAAATGTGATCCTCCTTTCATTTTCTAAATGAGTCCATGACCTGTGGGCACACAAAACTTTAATTCTACACATTTATATGCTTTAAGTTCAGCATTTATCCAGCTGTCATAGAGATTGTAAGATAGGCTGAGGGAATATTGACACAGAATAAACAATCAAAAAGAAAATTAAAATAAGCAATAAAGCCAGGGTTTATTAGAAATTTGAGAAGACTTGTTAAAACTGTTCACACCTTCTAGATGCAAATATCAGCCAGAAGAGAATGTGAGCAGCTATTTTCAAATAATCATCTATGAGAAAAAAAAATACGGAGAATCTGGTGCAAAGTTTACATAGGGTAACAATGACTGGCAAGACAATAGGTACGACTATGATATCAAATCAAAAAGAAGATGTTGCAATAACTCAAATCACCTAACATGAATATTTTTACTCAGCTACCTCTGTGTCTCCCATTCCTATGCCTAACTTGTCATGGGACAACCACTCCATCTCCTGACAGTTCACCAGAAAAATGACGTTTCCATCCCTGCTCGGTGTATGTTTAACATGGGTAACAGTGGGTGTCCTTACTTCACATTTTCCAGGAGCCTGTTTTCAGCACCCTACCTATCCAAAATCGCGCTGCCTTGAGTTGTTTCCTTGCATACAATCCTGTTCCTTGGGGATCCGCTGAGAATTCAGATACATACATGTGTTCCTTAGCTGCACTCTTGGATCCAGGTGCTTGAACATTTAGAATGACAATGTTAAGTATAATTATGTGTTAAAAGAATTTTTGGTTCCTGACCAAAGTGTGAATCATCTTCTAATGCAATTGTAATAATTGTCTGAATGAGTGCTAAACTGTCTCTTGCTCTTTATTTGTCTCATGTGCTCTCTCTATTACTTTTTGTTAGTCTTGATACAATATCTTTAACAGTTTCTTATCCTTTTTTTTTTTTCAACATTATACTGGAATTTCATTGTGGAATGTGGTTTAGACAATTTTTCCATTAATGGTTCTAATTCAGAGCTCTGAATATCAAACAGCTATTCAATTAATTTAACTGGAGTCTGCCAAGAGGAGCGTAAGAGAGACATTGAGGTGCTGGAACAGGTCCAGAGAAGGGCAACAAAGCTGAGGAAGGGTCTGGAGAACAAGTTTTACAATGAAGAGCTGAGGGAACTGAGAATCTTTAGTCTGGAGAAGAGGAGGCTGTCTAGTTTGAACTAAATAGAACCAATTCTGTTTGGCAATTTTTACTTTTCACTAGCAGTGAAAATACCTGATGTTTACAGTTACTGCCTGCGATTGGAATGCAGAAAAGCTCTTACTTATACTTATTCCTGTAATGACCAAAGCCACTTCTAGCTCTTGTGTGCCACGCTGGGGGTGCTGTTAAGTAAAAGGGGTCACAAGGAAGTAACAGGTTGCACCTCCAAGGAGGAGGAACAGACAGGAGAGGTGACCAACAAGAGTATTCCATTCCATATATGTCATATTCGGTATGAAACTGACAGATCATGAGGGTTTAGACATCTTTTGCTTCTTCTTCTATGGCTGGTGTCCAAGGAAGACTCCCTCCAATCTTCTGCCTTTGGTCCTGACTCTGAGTTCCTGAATCCAGCTCCCTTTATCCAGGTCCCCTCTGCTGCTGAGCCAGGGACTTCTCCAGTGCTGCCTGCTCTGCAAAATCAGTGGGGATTGCTATCAGGGAGGAGTTAGGTTCGATACTGGATTTGTATGCATTTTTATATGAGACTCATATTACAGTGAATCTTACTTTGTAATGGGGTACAATATAATTTAAAGATCCCACAAAGGAAATGTTAGCAGAAGACAATATTTGTCTTCCTAAACAAAATTCAAAAGAGCTAATTTGGTATTCCTTTGTTGCAGAACTTACTCTTACAAAAATTTCTACATTATAGAAATTAATTATCTTGATTAACATAAGTCACTTCTATACTCAGTGAAGTTTTTCAAACTATTCTAACTGAATTCAGCTTGATGCTGTGCTACTTTAACATATTTTCTTCTAGGAGTGTATCCTGGTTTAGATTACTCAACATTAAATCACTCTTCACTGTCATCACTTGTGTTTGCTACCAGTATCCAGGCTCCTTCAGCCAGCCATGAAAATTTACAGAGTTTAAAATAATCCCTTTTCTCCTATGAATTTAAGAAATATTACTATTGTAGAGATTGAAAATAAATATAGAAATTGCTAATTAATCTGCTCAACATCTTTGACATTTAAATCTAAATTTATTTTACTTCAATTGTTGTTGATATCTGTGTATTTGCTATAAAATTAACTTTACGTTTCTGAGGGTCTCACCTGAAAAAATGTGTTAATATTTCTGTTGAGTATGCAAATTAAGTGGAGTTGCCCACAACCTAAGAGTTGGCTTTAATTGGTAGTGTTCACACTTCTGATACACCTTAGTCAACTAAATCTGGAAAAATGTCTTTCCATTCTGAGCTTTCTCAGAACAGGGTGAGCAGGTCATAAAACTGTACTGCCAGAAAAGTTATTATTAGTGGTGGTGGTGTTGTTCTTTAAACATAGGAATAAAGTCTTGTCATATTAAGAGTCTGCTGAAAGGCACTTTGACAGTATGAAAATGAAGGAAATTACTTTATGGATTACAATATTATGTCAGTAATCAAGACAGTGTATCTACTTCTAAGAAACTATTAAAGAAGAGACCTTTTATAAACAGGCAGAAAAAAAATCACAGGACAAAACCTGTGTGCCAGATCCACAAAAACATAAATAATTGAACTGAGGAGGAAATGGATGCTTAAATTCCAGAGCATAGTCTAATAACTCTAGCAGTGCTGTTACAGAAATAAAGGATTCAATGAGATGAAGGAAATTTTTGACTTGTTTACCCCAATTTTTAAACATCACAAAACGCTTGAACTTCAGATGAGGAGCAGCATGCAGTGGCAAACGAGACCTGCAAAGTAAACTCCATCTTATTAGTGAATCTTCTGAGTTCCTTTTAACTAGAGAAAAAAATAAAAAATATCTTAAGGTGCTTTGTTACTTGATAATTTTTTTTAATGTTTGTTTCTCTGACTACTACTGCTGTTACGTGTTTGGGAGTTAGTAACTCTACTCAGCATTGTCTGGCTTCTATGTCATCACTCACTCCAAATTGTAGGCACCTGTTTTATTTATGGAGTCTTGTAGCAGTCCTTTTGCATTCTAAAAAGAGTTCATTGTTAAACAGTGCACAGACATTGAAGTGCATATATTGAAGATTTCCAGTCAATATTTCCTGAAATAGTCAGCCATCAGTCTTTATTGAATGTAACACATTTTATTTTCTTTGTATATAAAATATTCAAAATAGCAAAGGTGTATCCTCAGCAATCATGTTTTAAATATGTTCTTGGATGTCTGCCCAATTTTAAGAAAATAAGTGGATTGATTAGTTCCCATGAAAACAGCATCTATAAATTAATTTAAAAAGCAATGAGTGACAGACTGGCTTTTTCTTAAACTATCTCCAATTTTTATTTGAACAGATCCTGTTGTTAGCAAACTAATAGCAGATATTAGTTTTAACAAGCAAAGTCTCACTTTGCCATGCTGTAATTGCTAAATCCTTTTAAAGCTTCCAGCACATCTCTAATAAGGTTTTTCAAATTTGAAACTTTAAAAAAATTAACTCATCTATATGGTAAAAAAATTATTGCCTAAACTCCTAAGTGTTACAGAAAGGCAACTAAATGTCTGCTTTGGTGCTTTTTAATTCACAGTATCACATATGCATTTTTGTAAAAAGAAAAAAAGAATTATAAAAACCTATCTTACTTTTTGTTACTATAATGTATGAACTTACATAATTTTAGAATAATAAACGTGGTATATAAGTATTTTATAGTATTTAATTATTTATGTTAAATAATTACATTTTTCCCAAAACAACTGTAGTTTCAGCAACATCTGAGGGATTATAAAAGGTGAGGAATTAATTTCCATCTATACATATATATTCCATCTATGATATTGTATTGCTGTAAAAATACTAGAATAAAAGCCTAACTTTTTAGATCGTGTAACATAGAGGACTCATTTTTCTTGTGATTCAGTCTTAACATTACTTTTTTTAAGAGAAAGTTTGCTTGAAAAAATCATTTTCACTGTTTTAAGCTCTAGTCTTTGCTGTCAGGTGTACAGTATAGAAACTTTAGAGATACTGAAGCTAAGGAATTTGTAGTGCTTTCAGACATGATGGCCAGTAAGTATATCCTTATTAGTTGTTGTTCAATCTATTCTACATTGTTTGTTTTCCCTTATAATAAATTAGCATCAGAACAGCACTGATGACATTCTTTACCTGCTCTGGTATATGATGTAGGTCAGTCACTTCTTCATGTAGCGTAAAATATTATTATTGTTCTACCACACATGTTGAATAATATCACATATATATTCCATGAAGTATGGAGATGAATACAGTCTTTTAAAGCTTTTACAAAAATCAAATATTCAGAAATTGCTTAAAGCCAAGAACTTGGACACTAAATAAAGCATATATTTGTCAAATTTCTAATGGTTATGTTATAAAAATAGCAGTTCAGCACAGTATGGATCTTTCAAAAACCTCTTAAAAATACACTAGTAAAAGTATGTCAGTCCAAACTAATGGAAAAAAAAAAAAAACACAAAAGTTACAAATATTCATTACAACTCAAAAGTTTGAGTAATCTAAATTAATGTGGGGAGAAAATAATTATAAAGAATATGGGGAACAAAATCAAAGAAGTAAAACAAAGCAAGAGAGTTTTCTGCTAGAGCATGAACTCATTTCATCCACCCAGTTTCTGGGCACTAGTGAGGAGAATGATGTGATATAAGAGAAAGGAACCTTCTTCTAAAAGTTAAGGATGGATGAAAAGTCATGGATCATGGGGAGGACTATTTTTAGAGGGATTAATCCTTATTATTTCTGTGGCACTATACAGACACTTTCTCGGATCTTGGTTTTATGTTACACAAAAGATTTACTGATTTCCTCAAGGAGTTAGTCCACATAACCATTTCTGTGGCACAGTTAAAACTCAGATGGTTCAAATGAAAGACCACATCAGAGCACCTTCTTTAAGCAGAACATTGGGCTAGAGGTTTCCTGAAGTCCCTCCTATCAGAGCTGGTCTCTGACGCTGTGATATGGAAAAAAATTATATCCTCTCAGGTACTGAGAATATTTGCTGACTAGCTGTATTCACACTGAAGAATTTCCACTTACGTCAGTTAACCTAAATCCATTCCTTAATCTTTTTGAAACTTTATCATTGTTAAAACTATAAATGTGTCCTTTTTCTTTCTTCAAAGATAATTTGAAGGTGGACCATGAATGGTCCACAAGATGCTGCTAAGAAAAAGTTAGCTTATAATATAAAAATAATCTCCCTTACAGAGATATGCACAATGTAAAACATTTAACTACATACAAGACAACATACCTGTCAAACAGTAATTTTATGCCACATAGACACATAGAATCGTAATATTTAGAGAAAGAAAATAACCGTATTTAGTATGTAGGGCCAACATTTTATTCACCAATCTGAGTAACAGCAATACCATTCCAGGAGATCCATCAGCATGTGCTGGCTGGTTTGTTTTTTTTTTCCTCTACCAGCTTCAACATATGCAAACATATTTCAAGAAAGCGAAAAATCACGTATTGAGATAATTTTTCTTTGTGTCTCCTGCTGGCTTAGGAGTGCATAACCTATCACCAGGTAGCATAATAAGGAGTCTCTAATTCAAATGTAAGTTGCCTTTTATTTTGGGTAATGGACACCAAAGCAAAGAGCTGGTTTAAATATTAATTATTAACCAGATCAATAAAGACCCCAACATTGTAAATATGTTAATTGCTTAACAGCTACAGGTATACATAGCACAACAGACAAAATCAAGTGACACTGTCTTCCAGGAGAGAGATTACATGTCATTATTTTTTTTTCCTTTACTTTGCTGTTTGCCTGATGAATATTAGCATATTTTCACATAAGATGATACTATGTTTCAGTCTAAGTAGCAAGTTCTATATCCAAAATGAATTCAGCAAATGAGTAAAACTCATCTTCTGAGCCTAAAGTTTAGTCTGACTCTGTATTGTGTTCTTCATGGTAGTAGAAATCTGCAAGAGCGATCTATGGATTTTTGTGTGCTTACTAGGGGAATATAGGAATGAACTCAAAAGGTACTATGAAGTTTCTTAGACAGTAATTATTACTGTGAAGTCAATCGTCCATTTAGGTGTTGAATGTGCTTAATATGTATTTCGCGTGTGTGCATTTAGATTACCTTTAGTGCTGAACTTCTACAGGTGTTGAAAGTCAACTGCAGTGTGTACTTTTGTTGACAGAACTCTCAGTGAATTTGAAATGGATCTTGACAGTTAACACCCTTTCAAATTGTTTTTGCAATATCATCTAGACCTACTCAGTATGTGGAGGATGCTATTCTACCCTTACAGAGATCAGACATTTTTATCTCCTAGTTAGATATTTTATTCTTTATGCATTTTCTAAGACCGTATTCCCTTCCTGTTTTCTCGTCTATCCTCTGGTGTGGCTACACTTGCAGTATTCTAAGGTGGAAGAGTCTCTGAAACGGAGCTAATTAGTTTGTTACTGTGCATGCTCCTCACAGGAGTAATTGAAATAAAGAGGCTACTTACACATTCTTGCAAATGCAATCTTGATATTTATTCTTCTGTATCACTCATTGGCCCTATATGCGCTTTAAGACAAGGAGGGACATAAATATAAAATGGCTTTAACAGTTATAACATACCATGCAGTTGCCAGGAACAGTTTGTATCAAGGAAGCACTGGGCATATGTTGACTTGACAGCCATTGGCAGGGTTTGGTTGCATATGCTGCACTGTCAAAATACCTTTTTAAGTACCACAGTGGAATTATGCTGTTTTCTTTCTTGTTTTGAGATAAAATTTTTTGAAAATGAGTTTGCAAATGAGATTCTGCAAAGTTTCAAAATTTCCGTTTCAAAGTTTAAAAGTTCTTATCCAGGAATGATGGTGAATTATCTTCTGTTTCTTTTGAATTTTTAGTATCCTATCCCTCTGTGCATGAGATTTGACTTTATTTCATTATAATATACATTATATCATAATTAAATAATAATTTTATTATATCTATAGATTGATAGCCTGGATACCTAAAGTAATATGATTAGGTGTTCCATACATTTAACTACTTTTCATTCATTAAAGGTGAATGAAAGATCACAGAATGCTTTTATTGATATAATAAAGATTCAGACAAATCATATACATAAATGCATTTGAGTTTTTGTTTGTATTGTGTATGTGTGTATAAATATTAGATGTATTTAATTAATAGCCTTTACAAATACCAATGAAATAGAAAATAAACTCACTGTATTTCCTCAGCAAGATATTTTCTTATTTATCCTTGAAGTAAAACAAATCAAATAAAAATGTAAAATACAGATCAAGTCTTGAAAACACTTTTTTCCAAAACTCTTGGAAAAAGGATGAGTTTAGCAACTTATCCAAAAGACAAAGAAATGGATCCAAATCCATTAGTCAGAGTGATTCTTTACATTAAGTAAAATAGATTTTAGAGGCATTGCCCTCATCCTTGACACACGTGGTTTTAGTGATTTGTACTAAAATTTTAAAAGAAATGGCAGCAACAGGTTAAAATTACACTCTGAAAATGTGCTTTTGTGCTACACTAAAAATAGCTGCTAGATCATCTTTAAAAAGAGAACTCATCAAGGTTGTTGAATAACCAGAGTAATAGCTGTCCAGATTCCATAATGAGATTTATGTAAAGTATTGCATGAGAAGAAATTATAATTGCTTTTTTTTGTTGTTATCACAGAAGTTTTCATTTTTCAATTTCCAGACTTGTGAAGTTCAGTTAATGGGCAGAGATTATAGTTTAACTCCAGGTTATCTCTACCTGTATTGTAAATATATATATAAAAACACATGCACATCTGGTAGCAAAATTTCCAAGCCTTAGCCTATTATCAGATGATACAAATATTTCTGTGATATGAATTACAGAACTTTGGGCTTATGAGCCCTGTATGCTTTTCTGTTTTAAACTTTCAGAAAAATATATATTATCTCTCAATATTAATTTTTTATAAATCATAATATTTTAATCAAAAGAAATGTTCCTGACAGCTGTTTTAAGAGAATTACCTAAATACACTGAACAGATAATGAGGTAACTCACAGTATGAAAAAAACCCACAACAACAACACAGGCAGTATTTTATACCAGCTATATACCTCCTTAGAGAAACTGAAGAATTCTTGTGGAGAATAGATGCATGCAAATTATGTCTAGGCAGTTTTCAAATTAGTTTCTCCAGTATCTTCTAAATACCTCCTCTTTATCCTGGAGATGCCTCAACTTCAGCCTTGCTACAGTCTCAATCATTTAGATTTGGAAGTTGTAGGCTGCTTTACGTCATAGTTCAAGAGCCTGGATCACCTCTCCCATTAAGAAAGCTTGAAAGAGCTGCAGTTGTCCAACCTGGAGAAGAGAAGGCTCCAAGAAAACCTTCTTGAGGCCTTTCAGTGCTTAAAGAGATCTTATAAGAAAGAGAGAGACTTACAGTGACAGGATAAGGGGCAACGGTTTTCAAGTGAAAATGAATAAGTTTAAATTGAAGATAAAGAAAACATTTTTTTATGATGAGGGTAGTAAAACGCTAGAACAGGTTGCCCAGACATGCTGTAGAAGTCTCCTCCCTGGAAGTGCTTGACATCAGGTTGGATGGTACTTTGAGCAACATCATCTAGTGAAACTGTTTATGGTGGTGGAGTTTGACAAAATGATCTTTGAAGCTCCTTTCCAAACCAATCCACTCTATTCCATGATTCCATGACTCCATGATTCCATGATTCCATAGTAGTTGAAACTGATGTATAAGCCTTGTTTGTACGTCCTGTAGAATCTTTAATGTGCATTCTTCCCCTACAATTTGGTATGTTTATTTAGTCACTGAGGTTTCAAGCCTGAAAGAAACCCATTTCCTGTAAAAAAGTTTAAATAAGTAGTAGAGAAATTTATATGCAGAGCAATACATCACATGAGGAGAGATTAAAAGCTCTAAACACTGTTGACACAGAAGTTGAAGTAAAAACTATTTACTTTTTTAAATTGAACTTTTTTTTCTTCACTTGTCATACATTACCCAGTCATTACCTAGAAAAAAAAGTCATTAAAATGTCACCTAGTGTTATAATATCTCCCTATTATGGGCAACCCATCAGGAGCAAACATTTCTAGTAGGAATCCACAGATGAACGAGAAAAAAGAAAGTAGGAAGTTTAGAACTTCTCAGGGCACAGAATACTGTGGTATGGATGGGGTATGCACTTATAAAACTCTCATTAGCAAAATTTTTCACTTTATCAGCACATGTAAGTATATATCACTGCTAACTACACAAGTAATTTTGTATTTAGCACTGAAGAGCAAATGAGGTGTTGGAAAAGCAATTTGACTTACATTTTTAACTGTGCATTACCAAAAGAATTTTCCGAGCATGCTACCAAGTTCTGTACTCTTTAATGTTGATATAAACTCAATGTGGACACATATATATATATGACTATTTAATATGAAAGATTTTTTATATAGAAGACAAGTTACTATCTTATCCACATGATCTTCTTTCTGACGATGCCACAAGAGAAAGACAGAGTGAAACAAGGAGAAAGCAAGTAAGAAGGAGAAGAAGGAAGAGAGGAAGAGAAAGGAAGGAAGAGAGGAAGAGAGGAAGGGAGGGAGGGAGCCAGGAAGGAAGGAAGGAAGGAAGGAAGGGAGGGAGGAAGGGAGGGAGGGAGGGAGGGATGCAGAGCGCTAGGCAAAAATCTTTTTAAGGTCTTTTCTGAATGGGATTATATAGAAGATGGTTAAGAAGAAAATGTTCACCAGAGTCTTTTCCTTAGTCCTGGCAAGTTTTCTGACCTAACCGCAATATCTGTAGTGGATGGAGCATTGATCATTCAGGGAAATTCCTTGCATTTCTTCACTAGGTATTTTACTCTTTTCATAATGTTGTCGTGTCTGGGTATAGACAATTTTCATTTAAATTCAAGTACTGTGTACAAGATACACAGAAAATAAATATTATTCTAACAAAATAATAAAATCATTAATAAAATTTGGTCTCTGAAAATATTTTCAAATTAGGTGAAATTCTTCAGAAGGTCTGTCCAAAGTTGAAGTGAAAAAAATTTCTGTTCTATGAACAACAAATTAAATTTGCCATTTCTTACCACGCAGTGCACATTTGTTAATGAGAACTATCTATGTTTGGAGCAAACACAGAAAAGATTGTTTTAGTAAAAATTTACAATTTATCAGATGAAAGTCTATATGCAATAGTTTATTAAGGCATGCACACTTCTTTTTTATTTTAATTTAATGAAGAAATAGATTCCAGAACACTGTGAAGCTTGCAGTTCTCGTAAATGTGCTGCAAAAATTAACCAGTAGGGAACCCATAAATTGAATCCAATAAACAGTATTTGAAATTACATTTTCAGAATGCTCAGCAACAAATTCTGTTTAATTGTTTATATTGACCTTGCTTTTCCAATAAAAAATCCTTTTACAATGCATAATCTTTCCCTGAATAGAAAAGACTTAATTAGGCTTAATTTGTACAATCAGGAATCATAAACAGATTATAATTTGCATTGCAAAACTGTGGAGCATCATTAAGGTTATATTTGCTATGGTAGTTATAAGAAATTGTATTGAATAAATATCTGCAGCCTAAGGTCAAACAGTATAATGAAAATATAAATCCTTATGTGAAAACATAATTGTTTTGGTTTTTTTTCCTGGATATTACCGGCCACTGTAGAAAGGCTGCAGAGATGGAGATAGTTCCATGTATATGTGATTGATATTTTAATCTGCTTTTGCATAATCATTTTGAAGAGCCAAATGATTGAAATATTTTCATGATTTATTATACAGAATTATGAAATGTCCCCTTAATCACAGAATCACAGAATCGCAGAATCACAGAATATTAGGGGTTGGAAGGGACCTCATCCCAGCATACCTAACCACTACACCATGGCCTCAAGTGCTAGATCTACTTTTTTGTTAAACACTTCTAGGGTTGGTGACTCCACCACCTCCTTGGGAAGCCTGTTCCAGTGCCTCACCACTCGTTCAGTAAAGAACTTCCTCCGAATATCCAATCTAAACTTACGCTGACGCAACTTGAGGCCATTTCAGTCACTTTGGGTGGGAGAAAGGCTTAAGGAAGAGAAAAATAAATTAAATTATTGTGAGTCAAAGGCAGGGATGCCCTTAACTAAACCAGATTGCTTAAGGCCTCAGTCAGTCTTTTTTTCCAAGTAACAAGCAGTAGGACAAGAGGAAATGGCCTCAAATCGCTCCAGGGGAGGTTTAGATTTGTTATTGGAAATATTTTTTCCTTGAAAACGTTGTCAAGCATTAAAGCAGGCTGCCCAGGGAAGTGGCTGAATCACCATTCCCGGAGGTATTTAAAAGATGTACAGATGAGGTGCTTAGGGACATGGTTTATTGGTAGGCTTGGCGAAGTTAGGTTAATGGTTGAACTTGAAAGTCTTTATAGTCTTTTCCAACCTAAATGATTCTATGATTCTATAAACAGTATACTTAGGAAGCCTATTGTTTCAAATATTATGTATAAATAAAATAATCCTCCAAATTACTTGTTGATTGGAAACAAAATTCATAGACAAGTAGCTTTGTTATTACACTTTCTTACCCCTCAAGTTTCTTTTAATTCCTCTGAGGAACACTACAAGTTCACCCCTAAACCATATCA